>NW_026779834.1:0-69000 GCF_030144855.1 Hypanus sabinus
TCTGCAAGAGAAATGCAATTTTGGAGAAGATATGTCTTCCAGCTAGACAATGACATATAACATATAACAATTACAGCACGGAAACAGCCCATCTCAGCCCTTCTAGTCCGTTCCGAATGCTTACTGTACCACCGACCTGCACTCAGCCCATAACCATCCATTCCCTCCCTGTCCATATACCTATCCGTTTTTTAAATGACAATATCGAACCTCCCTCTACCACTTCTACTGGAAGCTCGTTCCACACAGCTACCACTCTCTGAGTAAAGAAGATTCCTCTCGTTTTACTCCTAAACTTTTGCCCCCTAACTTTCAACTCATGTCCTCTTGTTTGAATCTTCCCTACTTTCAATGGAAAAGTCTTATCCACGTCAACTCTATCTATCCCCCTCATAATTTTAAATACCTCTATCAAGTCCCCCCTCAACCTTCTACGCTCCAAAGAATAAAGACCTAACTTGTTCAACCGTTCTCTGTAATTAGGTGCTGAAACCCAGGAAACATTTTACTAAATCTCCTCTGTACTCTCTCTATTTTGTTGATATATTTCCTATAATTCAGTGATCAGAACTGTACACAATAATCCAAATTTGGCTTCACCAATGCCTGTAAAATTTCAACATTACGTCAGAACTCCTATACTCAATACTCTGATTTATAAATGCCAGCATACTAAAAGCTTTCTCACCATCATATCCACAGGAGATTCCATCTTTAGGGAACTATGCACCATTATTCCTAGATAACTCTGTTCTACTGCATTCCTCAATGCCCTACCATTTACCATATATGTCCTATTTTGATTAGTCCTAACAAAATGTAGATGGATTAAACTCCATCTGCCAACTTACAGCCCACTCTTCTAACCGACCCAAATCTCTCTGCAAGCTTTGAAAACCTACTTCATTATCCACAACGCAACCTATATTATTTTCATCTGCATTCTTGCTATTCCAATTTACTACACCATCATCAAGCATAAAGCCAAAGCTCTGCAGGGATAGATTAAAATAACAGAATTAATGTCCTACAGTGGCCAAGTCTCAATCCAATCGAAAATTTCTGAATGGTCTTGCAAAGGCTTGTTCGCTCATGCGCCCCATGCAGTATCACAGAGCCTCAGTGGTTCTCCAAAAGAAGAATGGGGAAAGTTGCCCTGTCCATATGTGCAAAGCAGTTAGAGAACTATCCACGGAGAATTGAGGCTGCAATTGCTGCCAAATGTCCATCCACTAAATACGGACTTTAATGTGGTGAATACTTAAGCAATCAAAATCTATGAATTCCTGGACTATCTGTACTCCTTTTCTTGAATAAGAGAACATAAATTCGCAACACTCCAACCCTTGGTCTCGTCCGCTCCCGGTGTCGTATCCAACTTGAGGCTGTCCAAGATCCTTTTCTACAGTGAGGTGGGTTTCGTCAACAGTATATTTGTTTCAGAATTCTCATGAGTACATTTAGGATTTCATTCAATAATTATGTGACTACGGCAATTAACATTGCCCATTTGCACCAATAGAACAATATTCCAGGCCTTTGGACACTAGCCGTATAATTTAACTCTTGAAACAAAATGGCTGCAAATGACTTACAGTCCCAGATTTTATCTATTTCAGAATTGAATTGTTATGCCGCTCAGCTACAGTAGGCCAGCTCAGTAGGTTCTCCTCAATAATTATTCAGAAACTCAAACCAAACATTCGCACAGTGACGACTTGGATAAAGAGCCTTTATTTTGGCTTTGGTGCAGGGCCTCTGAGTGTTCTCTTTCTGTGAGAGACCTTGTGGGTCTCAAAGGGGGGATTATATTGAGAAATATACCTGAAATATAATCACTATGTACTAGCTATTTACTATACTATGTAATCACTTCCAGGTACTGAATATTACTATGTATTATTTTACTAGACACAATTTGCTATGTATTGTTTTACTGGATACCTTGTATTCTCTTGGCTACATACTGTGGCAGTTAAAGAGCACCTGTTTAGCTAGCAGCACTAAGTAGCTGAAATCTACTCCATCTATTATACTTAGCCTTTGTTTAGTAAGAGATAACGGTGGCGGACAGGATGGTACGAGCCGGAATCTAATGTGAGGGAGGTTGCCTGGATAGAATAACCTTGGCCAGGAATAGGGCCCCAATGCGAACGGGCGAAAAATAATGGTGGCGCACCGAGAGCTAGGCAAGAGCGATTGATTAGTTAATATATAGATGGTATGCAATTAAAAATTGATTGGGTATGCTGATGAAACCGAAATGTAACTGAGATAAGAAATTACTATAAAGAATGCTGTACACCGGAGCTCGGCGGGCTTTTGGTGACAAGTTCATTGATTGCCTCAGCCTTTGTTTGCAAATAAAGGTTTAAACTTCTCGAAGAATGGTCTGCGTCTCCTGGTCGTTTCAAGTAACCACGACATCTGTAGGGTCAGTACTTCGCTGTGGGTGTAAGATGTGGAAATCCCAGGAATCTTCTAGTCTCCCAGATGGCCACACCTGCGCCAGGTGCACCGAGTTGCAGCTTCTGAGAGAACGTGTTAGGTATCTGCAGCTGCGGTTTGATGACCGACAGCTTGTAATGGAACGTGAACAGGAGACAGATAAGAGATACAAGGAGTTAGTTACCCCGAAGCTGCAGGAGTTATATAAGTGGGTGATTGCCATGGAAAGATTTGGAATCCCCCTCAGTAATCGTTATCTCGTGTTGGATGATGCTGAGGGGGTGACCACAAGGGTGCTCTCTAGTGTCTCAGATCTTCCCAATATTTCCATGACAATCACCCACTCATCTAACTCCTGCAGCTCGTCCTGCAGTTCCAACTCCTGCAGGTCTCTGGCACTGAGCCCGGTTCCGAAAAGCAGAAGGGAGGGAGTAAGATAAGGAATACGGTAGTCATAGCGGATCGCATAATGAGGGGAACAGACAGGAGGTTCTGTCAGCCTGATAGAGATAGTGTTGCATCCCAGGTGCCAGGAATAGTATTGATTTCTCATAGTATAGTCTCTGATCGGGTGCAGAGTATTCTGAAGGGAGAAGAAACCAGAAGTCTTGGTACACGTCCGTACCAATAACATAGTTAGAAAAAAGAGAGGAGGTCCTGAGGAGTGAATTCAGGAGTTAAGTAGGAAGCTGAACAGCAGGACCTCCGGGGTAGTAATCTCAGGATTGCTGCCTGTGCCACGTGCCAAGCATATCATTGCATGACTGATAGACTGGTGTAGGGGACAGTGGATCCTTGGGACATCTTCGGGGAGGTGCGGCCAGTTCAGAAACGATGGATTACAGCTGGTCGCAAAGCGGTCCAAAATCCTAGCGGGGAGTTCTAATAGAGCTGTTAGGGAGAGTTTAAACTAATTTGAATTCAGTTTGGGATCCGGAGTGATAGGTCTGAGGAAGTGGGAAACAGAAATAAATCAGGGATAGCGTGCAACAGAGATGATAGAAACGAGAGGCAGGAAATGAGGCTTAATCAGAGCCAGTGGGGTGAGTTACAGGGTAATTGAGTCGTGGTGCAGTAAAAACAGTAAATAATGGACAGAAAGTGTTGCATTTTGAATACCGCAGCATGAGAAATAAAATGGACGATCTTGAAATCCAGATACACATTGGTAAGTATGACTTTGTGGCCATCTCCGAAACATGGCTAAAGGATGGCTGTCATTGGGAGCTGAATGCCCAAGGATATACGATGTATCGGAAAGATAGTTTAGTAGACAGGGGAGGGGTGTGCAACCCTGTGGAGAAGAAATGATATTAAATCATTAGAAAGGGATGACATAGGATCGGAAGCTGTAGAGACTCTATGGCTTGACTTAAGAAATGTCAAGGGTAAAAGTACCCTAATGGCAGCCGGGATGTGGAAAAGGCGTGTCAGAAGGGCAATGTCATGATAATCATTACAAATGTTAACATGATGGTAGATTTGGATAAAATAGCCACGACTGGACCTCAAAAGAGAGAATTTGTAGAATGTCTAAGGGACTAAATTCCAAAGCGTGGTTATTTATTTTATAAGAATTACTATGGTCATAATTAATACTATTATCATAGCTGCATGCAGAAGCATTCCCCGGAAGTCTCCAGAAATGTTAAAAGGCCAGGGCCAGGTTCCCTTACTATCGGTGAACCCATGCATCTTTTCTCTAATTCCCTTAATTTTCTGGATTTCCTGAGTGATATGCTGAGGTAGATCTGGAACATTAGACGCCTCATCTGGAATATTCCTTTCCTCTGACAGTAAATGTCACCCCTTTCTCCGCAGCAATAAATCCAATGACATCCTATTCTGTAAAACTGCCATCAGAGCTGCTATTTCAGTAGTTAGATCCTTAATCTGGGTCTGGATATCTGTTAAAACCTTCGCGGTACTATTCGCCAACTGTTCTAGTGCAGCTGTCAACTGCACTATTCTCACGAATTTCGGTCTATCTCATAGAAAGGAAAAAGATATCATCCAAAATCTCTCTCTTTCTGTAATTCCTCTCCTATTTTGTTCTAGCTGAGTATGATGAGAAATATTGGCTAATGAATATATAGAGGGTACTACATAAGCTAAGTAGCAACATCCAATCCAGTTTGTCACCGTGATAGTTCCCTTGTCATCATACGGCCCTGAGAGCCACGGATGTGCCTTCTTACAACATACACAATAAGTTCTGTTAACAACATACGGAGGGAGATCAGTCCAAATTTCTGTACAAGAGCTATTTCCCAAAAACTTTTCCTCTATTCTTCCAGTAAGACAATAACAGATCCCATTTACCATACTCAGAGTATGGGCAGGTTGTACAGAAGTTCTCTCAGGTCACTTCTGTAGGTATTCGTAAATGGCATCCCTCAAATCAGAGACACCCATAATTCTGGGTTGTTCTACATCCTGATATCCACCATCGATCCAATAATGGGTCTCAGAATTTACTAAAAGAATTCATAATTCTCACAGATAACACCTCACTACTACTCAAAGGTACTTCTTCCAATGGCAATCCTGGTTCCGCATGCTGGGATAACCTGGCACATTCCCAAAAGGCCGACTGCTTTCTTCGTTCTGCATATGTGTGGCATCGAGAAAGGAAAGTATTTGTTTGGAGACTTGGGACACATAGTACAAAAAGTAACATTAGTACAGACATCATTATATTATTCCCCCTTCATTTCACCTACTACCTTAACGACGGGTTTACAGTCGGTTCGATGAATCCACCTTGGTTGCCCCTCCATCTTCACGGCCGTGAGTGTGGTCAGCAGCACCTGATAGGGTCCTTTCCACAGAATGTCCAATGTCTTTCTATCCCAATTCTTTATCAAGACTAAGTCTCCAGGATTAATAGCGGGATAGTCCCCTTTAGCTTGATCCTTGTCCCCTTGGCGGACCTGGCGAAACTGCGAATGTGAACTTTGGATTTTTTTTTGGTTAGCTTACACATTTTTTCAAATTCCTCTCCTATAGTGTGCATCTCTATTTTATCAGGGAGGGAACGAGTTAACCCCGGTGTCCATCGGTATTCCCATAGATGATTTCTAATGAGGATAATCCAGTTTTAGTCGAGAGCGGGACTCTCATATGGAACAATGACAGAGGTAATACCTGAAGCCAGGTTAGTCCATTTTCTTGTATAATTTTAGTGAGCTTATTCTTTAAGGTTCCATTTGCTTGTTCGACTATGCCAGCTGCTCTTGGATGCTGAGCACAATGAAATTGCTGTTTTACTGCCAGTTCTTTACAGATTTTTTTTCATTTATCTTACCAATAAAACGAGGGCCATTATCTGAGCTTATTGATTCAGGTAATCCCAAACAGGGAAACACTTCTGTTAGTAATATTTTTACAACAGTAGATCAGTGGTGGTTATAGCGTCTATCATTCTGCTAAATACATCTACTATTACTAAGTAATGTTTACAACAATGTACTCTGGGTAGTTCTATAAAATCAAGTTGTAAAGAAGGAAAAGGTCCACCCGTTCCGGATACATAAGGCATTCCCTTTCCAGCATTCGTGTTTTTTTTACATGCTGTGGCTCGCTTTTCAGCTGCTTCCTGGAAATCAGGGCTCCACCAAGAGATTAACCATTCCCTCCCTGCCCAAGTGTGTACAATTATTTACTCAATCTATCAAGGTAGATAAGAACACAGAGGGATCACAAACCTGTCCTGCAGGGGTCACCCATAAATTGGTCTGAGATTGAAGGTGATAACACATTTGGGATCGTAGTTTATGCTCTCCTTCAGGGACAGCATATATTCCCCCTCTGTTAGTTACGTTTTCCCCCATGTCCGCCATACCTGTCCTTAGGTTTTGTCTAATAAGAGTTTGTTGGGCTCCCGAAGGGACTAAAAATGTGGGATACGGGAGTCGATGTAAAAGTTCGCACTTTAATCTGATGAGATTTCCATTCCACAGGCTTTTCATTTTAAAATTCTGAACGTTAATCACAGAGGGTTCCAGCTCCGGCTTGTGTTTTGGGCTCCTCTACTGAAGCTCTCATTCAGGCCCTGTTTACTTTGTTCCAAATATTTGTGAACTCCCTCTTCAATGTCATCTTTATTTATGACTTTGCGTTGTTTGTTTAAGGTCTTCTACCAAGAATTGGTTCTGTGGTGGATTCTTCAAAGTCAGAACTGAGTACGCGGTTAGACTGCACTTTAGTCTGTTGCTCGGATACAGGCACGAGTCAGAGCAAGTAGCTCAGCCTTCTGGGCGGAGACAGCTGCTGCAAAGGAGACTTGCTCAATTACTTCACTGTCGTCACGTTTCGCATAGCCAGAACATCGTTTCCCTGCTGGATCCACGAAAGAGCTTACAGCCTCAGGAACCATTGCCTCGGGCTGGAAGGGGTATTGCGGATGGGATGGGAGAGTCTCTCCTTCTCTCATGGTGATCCAGACGCGGGGGAGGTGTTGGTGCTGTCGACTTCATGGCCTGAAATTTCTCAGAGATATGGTACAACGTCTTGGGAGCGTTCAATATTAAAAGTGTGTCTTGCCTGATGTTCCGTCTTCAACTTTGACTCTTTCGAGTATCGGAGTTGGCCCGCAGCCAAGTCTTGCCAGTCTCCCTGGGTGCCCGAGGCTTGTTTCGCCAGGGTGTAGACGAGGAACCATAGACTCTTTAGCTTGAACCCAGGGCAGAGCCTACCGGTGATATGGGGAACCACCAGTCCTGTCGGTCGCCAAAGAAAATCCGAAACATCGGCCAGTAATGCACTGCCCTCTCTTCCTTATCCTCTCCCATCACTGTGACTGGGAACCTCTGTCCCTCGAGCGTTGCATAATGAGGAACTGTCTTTCCTCTGTTGAACACTCTGTAGGATCATAGCACAGAGGGTCTGCCTCTGGCAGAGGGGGTTCAAACGAAGTGGAATCCAATTTAAGTGCCATCCACTCGGGGGGGGGGGGGGTGGGGGTGGAGGTTTCGGTAACTGGGGAAGCTGTCGGTTGTACGCTAGTCCCAGGATGATATCCCTGACCGTGCATAAAATCTCGAATTCCAACGGACAGAGCAAGTCTCATTCTGGTAGATTACACCCCACGGGCTGAGGACGAGAATACGTGCATTCCTTGCCTTGGTTCCCGTTTCTAATCCCCCAGATTTAACCCACTCGCGACCCTCTTTCCGATGAAGATTTTCAACTTTAATTTTATTTCCCTCCATGGTTGATCGGGATTCGAAAACCGGATCTCAACAATATGTCAAAGGTCGTCGTATTCGATTTTGATCATTGTCAGGCCAATCCATATTGTTTGTTCTAAACTGGTTGGCTAGCTTAACTGGTGAGCATTGGAGCAGTAAGGCATTAAACTGGGGGGGGGGTGGTGGGGGAGAATGACGGATTCCCACTATTAGAGGCTTGGTCTCCGGCGAAAGTTCCGTCGCACGCCTCAAATCGCTCCCGATAGTCTGCAATCTGGTCTGTCTGTTCATTTTCATTATGGTTTCCCGCCTGTCACTCCCGATAGGTTCGGCATCTTGACTCTGCCTTATCATGCAGCAGAGACAGAATAAATCTTATGGAGTTGCATTATACTTTTGTATAGTACTGCGGACACACTGAGCAAACTCTGCTGGTTTTTCTTTTCTATCTGTGGCCTGGTTCATGATCATTGTCATTTCCTGAGGCTTCCAGGGTGCATACACAGGAATCACTGGGGGCTGCTCGTGGATTGGGCAGCATTCAAGTGGGCAATTGTCTTTGTGGAGTCACTAACTCTGGGGACTTATTTGATTCTTCCCTCTCCGTCTCGGAATAATCCTCGGTATTTCCTTTCCCGATCTCAGGGTATAGAGAGCCTTCCCTTCCCAGCCACTGCTGTTTTACCCGAACGGCCACTGTATCTGAGTACTGGGAAGATTGGGGTTCGAGAAAACCGGGCGCACTCGGCCCCTGATAAAGTAGAGATACTGTGCGTTTCCAAACCTAATCGCGGTCACTATCCTCAAACAGGGTCGGTATGCCGGACATGGGTTCGGGATCCTGTACTTGCCCCAGATCTCTCGCGCAGCACTACCGATCTAAACCTCCCTGTCCATATCAGCCTTTGCCTATTTACTTTGTTACTCTATCTGGCCGGTAAAGTGGTATTTCATTTGGTGTCAGCTTTAGCTTTCCATTCATTAATCAGGAATTTCCATTTCTTTCCACAGTTCTTTGTCGTTCACATGACTCTGTAACCCAAGTTCCTCCCAAAGATCAAATATCGTTACCCAATTTCTTACTTAAGCATACCAATTATCTATAATAGTCGTTTAATTGTTTCCTGGATCATCTTTACTTAATTAAAATGATGGTGTGTTGTTTCGCGATTTATCTAAAGACTGTCCATCGTTTCGTATGATTTTATATATTCGTCTCTACCACCGAAGGACTCTAACCTCCTTTATAGCTCCTTGAGGACTCTAAACTCCAAATTCCAGGGGGACATGAACCTCCCTTAAAATGCTCTCAAACACCAATTGGTCACTCTTCTCTCTCACCCACTTCAGGTTCCTGACCTTCGTGTGGGGAATTTCCCCTCTTAACAACCGGTCTAAGGCAGAGTGTAGATACTCAAGATGTGGCCTCAAACTGGGACTCGAACGCGACTCTTAGTTTTTGGGCAGAGGACTCGAACCCCGTTATCGGAGGACTCTCACCTCCTTCTCCTTATTCGGAGACTCGAATCCCACTATTATCCTCCTGGGCTTTCTCCTTGCTCTCGCAGAGAAAAAAAAAATATCAGCAACAAAAGAGATTGGAAGCTCATATACTCATCGCACCAGGCACAGGCATGTGTCTGTTCGGGTCGAACATACTGTTCGGGTCAACTTTGACACTTTTTAACCTTTGACCGCAGTGAAAACTCCAACAACGCCGTTTTTTTCCAGCCGAATTTTTTTGACTTTTTCCTAAAGTGACCCAATATGCGCAAAAATGGAAAAAAGAGATCAAAAGAAAATTAAACTTTTGTACTGGCGCTACAATTTTTGCAACTCTCGAGCTGTTCCGGGTCAAATTTTGCCCGTACCGATTGCAACGGCTACTGGTGGTCTACGCGGAACTCCTGACAAACTGACAGCAATCAGGTATGTCTGGGACAAGTGGGGAACATTTCCCTCTAATGTACAACCCTGTCCTGAGGTCACAGTGGATGAAAGACTGGTTCCCTTCAGAGGTAATAAATGCCGGCCCTGTTATTGTTAGTCTGGTCAATCACTGCTTCAATGAACAGATGCTCTTGGTAAACTTAGCTAATGATATTTTTCCCTTTCTGTGCTTTTGCAGATCGCCGTTGTTTCCGCCAGAACATGCCTAGCAAGCCAGGGAAATATGGGATAAAGGTATGGGCAGCCTGTGATGTGCATTCCAGCTACATTGGAATATGCAAGTGTATACTGGGAAGGCAGCTGTGGGAGGCCCGGAGAGAAAGCAAGGAATGCGCGTCATGTTGGACATGACAAAAGGGCTGAAAGGACACAACGTAACCTGTGACAACTTCTTCACGTCTCATTACCTTGGTCAGGCGCTCCTGAAGAAGAAAGTCACAATGGTGGGCACTGTGAGGCGGAAAGGCTGGAGCTGGCACCTGCTCTGACTGATACGGGGGGGGGGGGGGCGGGGGGGAAAGACGTCTTGTTTTTTAAGTCAGCGTTCACCCATGACACCACAGTTGTGTCGTATATGGCAAAGAACAAGAATGTGATCCTCATGGGCACTTTCCATTACGGTGCAGAGGTAAACGATCAGTGGGACAGAAAACCAGGCATCTTTCTGGACGACAATGCCAACAAATGGGGTGTTGAAAACCTTGACAAAGTCACTTGCACATACAGCTGCAAGAGGAGAACAACCCGCTGGCCTCTCACCATATTTCATAGCATCATTGACATTTCCGCATACAATGTCTTTGTCATCTGGTGTGACCCGAGACCTATCTGGAGGGAAAGCAAGAGGAACTGGAGTAGGGTCTTTTTGGAGGAGCTTGGAAAGGCCCTTGCGAATCCTTCTATGCAAAGGCGAGAACACCTTCCCCGCACAGCATTCTCAGCAGCAGTAGTAAGGGCAGTGCAGCAATCTGACCCTGGCCCTGCTCTGCAAGTCCCATAAGAGGCCAAACAGGGGGACAGAAGAGAGGGAGATGCAGATTCTGCCCTGCAAAAACGGACTGCAAACCATCGACTACTTGCAGCAAACATGGTAGGCTCATATGCAAGGGCCACACACGCATGATTTCCCACGACTGCTTTGAATGTTTAATACGTTGGTAAAAATGTTATTTACTGTTGAATTCATGCTTATAATTCGATAGTAGTTAGTAGTTTTTTTTATGATACAGCAGTGTTGACAGTGTTTGCTGATCTTAATGGTTACAAATGGTTATATAACACAGATTATAAAATAAACCCCAAAGTTCAAGAATGTTCTTGCCATTTTCAGTTTCAATAAAATATATTTAATCCTTTATGGTTGTTATGATTTCATGTCCTAAATAAAATAGGGCATTATATTGTGTGACAGTATTGGTGTTTTCTCTAATGATGAGAGGTGTAAAACCTAAAAAAATAACTGTCCCCCATCTCTGATACATTAATTAAGGATTAGTCACACTTTTATTTATGTCAGATAGGCTACTTTGACATCGTAAATAGATGAGTGGCTCACAATTTGGTAGAGACTCCTGTTATAGAGGGATTCTTGAGCCAGGGTCAAAATTGACTCTTACGATACTGGGAAGGTATAAAATCTGAACAGAATGTTTTATTTTTATATACTGATCAAAAGAATATGTAAAGTCACTTTCGCGTTAAAGTAAAAACAGATCTCTACAAGGTAATCTAAGTTCATTACAAATGTAAAATACAAGATAACTGGTTACAGAAGTATTCACCTCCCCCACTTTAATGTAACACACTAAATCAGCACTGGTGCCGTCAATCGGTTTCATAAGTCACATAATTAGTTACATGGAAATCACCGTGTGCAGTCAAGGTTGTTTCTCGCTTGAATGAAGTAAAAACACAAACATATTTGCAAGGTCCAGCTGCTGGTGAGTCAGTATCTTGATACATCAAAACAGTTACACCATGAAGACAAAAAAAAAGCATTTCATGCAGCTCGGCGAAAATGTTATTGAAAAGCAACAGTCAGGAGATGGATACAGGGTAATTTCCAAATCACCCAATATCCCTTTGAGTACAGTTGAGTAAGTCATCAAGAAATGGAAAGAAGATGACAGAGTTGTAAATCTGGCTACAGCAGACCGCCCTCAATATCTGAGTGAGTGTGCAAGTAGGGAGCTAGTGAGGGGATCACCAAGAGATGTTTGACAACACTGGAGGAGTTGCAAGCTTCAGTGGCTGAGATGGTAGCGACTGTGCATACAACAGCTGTGGCCCGAGGTTTTAAGCAGCCGCATCGGTGGCAAAGAGAAAACCACTTCTGAGCAAGTAAAACTAACATGAAATCTCCGCTTGAGCGTGCCAAAATGCACGTGGGAGACTCTGGCATTAGCAGGAAGATAGTTCTATGGCCTGATAAAAACAAAAATGAGATTATTTTGCTCACAGATTAAACGTTATATTTGGCTGCATCGTGCCGTTTGGAGGCTTCACTGCACTGGGCCCTGGAACGCGAGTGAGTGTAGAGGGTAAAATGATTGCTAACAAATACAGGGGAATCCTGCAGGAAAACCTGACGAGGTCTGCAAGAGAAATCTAACTTGGGAGAAGATATGTCTTCCAGCTGGGCAATGAAATATAACATATAACAATTACAGCACGGAAACAGGCCATTTCAGCCCTTCTAGTCCGTGCCGAACGCTTACCCTCTCCTAGAACCACCGACCTGCACTCAGCCCATACCCCTCCCTTCCTTTCCTGTCCATATGCCTATACAATTTTGAAAATCACAATATCGAAACTGCCTCTACCACGTCTATTGGAAGCTCGTTCCACACAGCTACCAATCTCTGAGTGTTCCCCTTCGTGTTATCCCTAAACTTTTGACCCCTAACTCTCAACTCATGTCCTCTTGTTCGAATCTCCCATACTCTCGATGGAAAAGCCTATCCACGTCAACTCTATCTATCCCTTACATTATTTTAAATACCTCTATCAAGTTCCCCTTCAAACTTCTACGCTCTAAAGAATAAAGAACTAACTTGTTCAAACTTTCTCTGTAACTTAGGTGCTGAAACGCAGGTAACATTGAAGTAAATCGACACTGTACTCTCTTTATTTTGTTGACATACTTCCTATAATTCGGTGACCAGAACTGTAAACAATACTACAAATTTGGCCTCACTAAAGCTTTGTAAAATTTTAACACTACATCCCAACTCCTTTACTCAATGCTCTGATCTATAAAGGCCAGCATACCAAAAACTTTCTTCATCATCCTATCCACATGAGATTCCACCTTCAGGGAACTATGCACCATTATTCATAGATCACTCTGTTCTATTGTATTCCTCAATGCCCTACCATTTACCATGTATGTCCTATTTGGATTATTCCTACCAAAATATAGCACTTCACACTTATCAGCATTAAACTCCATCTGCCATCTTTCAACCCACTCTTCTAACTGGCCTTAAACTCTCCTCAAGCTTTGAAAACCTACTTCATAATACACAACGCCACCTATCTTAGTATAATCTGCATACTTACTAATCCAATTTATCACCCCATCATTAAGCATAAAGCCAAAGCTGTACATAACTAGCTTAAAATACGAGAATTAACGTCCTAAAGTGGCCAAGTCTGAGTCCACAACAAATAGATGTTTTCCAAAAGTTCCAGCATATCCTTTTGCTTTATATCCCTAATATCCATATGCTCAGGCATTTCAGTCCGCATTAAGTCATTCCTACAATCGCCAAGATCTTTTTCTGTATTGTGTTTTTTTTCATCAACAGTATATTTGTATCAATATTCACATGAGTTTTCATTCAATAATTATGTGATTTTGTGGATTAACATTGCCTAGTTGCACCAATAGAACAATTTTCCAGGCCTTTGGACACATAGCCGTATAATTTAACTCTTGAAACAATATGGCTGCCAATGACTTTCATTCCAAGATTCTAATCATTTCAGAATTGAATTGTCCGTAATTGTCATGTTGCTGCTCGGGCAGATCCTCTATAACCATTCAGAAGCTCAAATTAAACTTTCACACAGTTACGACTTGGATAAAAAGACTGGAACAAAAATTAGGCCCATAAACATTTGACAGAATGTAATTGCAGAATAAATGTAGAAACCGCAGATCAGTGTTTCAGAGGAGAAGATGTATTAGAGAGATATGCAACAACAGGTGTTTCCTGTGAGCTCAACAGAAATGCACTTTTCAGAGACATTGCTGCAGAATGTGACAGGACAGTTCATATATACAGAGTAGGAATGAATATTAGGCACAATATTCAATTAGTACCGAGCAAATATTCTTTCTGGACGTGCAAGACACATTTTGAAATGTTATTTCAAAGTAGGAGTGACTACATTGCCTTAAAGTTGTGGAAAGATGCCACGAAAACTAAAAGAAAACACAGATGTTCTTCGTGTCAACAGTGTTAGGGAAAGGAGAGGAGAAATTGATTCCATTGGCTAATTTGGAATCAATGCAATCTCTGCTACCAGCCAGAGTAGAAAATAACTCGAGTGCAGGATCTGACAATAAATAACTAGCTCAACCTGAATGGACAAATGTAGTAGAATTTTCCAAATTGCTATTGTAAACAGTAAAACATTAAAGATATGATAGAAAACATAAACAGCTGCTGCATTAATTTATTTTTTTATAGCTTGTTGCTGTCTCAAAGCAGTCAAAAATGACTGGTGCGAGAAATACCAAGAGTATGATTAAGCATATAACACCAATAATATTTTGAAATGGGGCAAAAAGCATTTGGTGATCTGGGTTTGGAGTAGCAAAACAATATTCATTGGAATCAGTGGTGACCTGTTACAGATAGATAATATGTGCGGAAGTTTAGTTTTCCAAATGAGTCGAAGATGAGGCCATTGTCATATGTTGTGTGTCCTTATTTCTCAGGGTTATGTTATGATATAGTATCATCGTGGCTATCGGTATATCAATAGGCTTCATTGTATTAGCGCTGTTCTGTATATCGATGCATTGCATACAATCCAAAAATAAATAAGATCAAATCAATATCAAAGGAACTTTGGCATTGGGAAAACACAGCTCGAGGCAGCGTCTAATCGAGTTGGACATTCATCTTCCATTCTGCCCAAAATACTTCCAATTTTCCCGGACTTTCCTGAAGTCTTAGTTTCTCAGACCTTTTCCTTCACAATGAAGCCTTGTATCTGATAACAGATATCTGGTTTTCTGTTATCGCTGCAGATGATGCCTGATCAACTATGCCCAGCCGCAGCTGTTCAGAGGCATTATGATGTAATTGAAATGAAATCAGTTGCACCTTGATGTCATTAGTGATTCCTGGTATTTGGTCCCGCAGTTTAACCTTCCAGCCGCATATCTATCACAAATTCATCAAAATAGCTGCCACTATACCACGGACCTTCCTTTTTTTTATTACAAGTAAGTCCTTATTTACATTATAATTATATAATTTAATTATACCTGTTGCAATTGCTCAATTAGCCGTCATTTGCAATCACATTGGTGCCTCTTTGTCTCCTCGTTTTCTGATTTTTCTCCCTGAAAAAAAAATGCCTGTCATCAGCCTGTTTCCAAATTCTTCTATGCATCAGCTTTCCGCTCACAAAAAAAAAAAAAAAAAAACAAGAACTATGGAGAAGGACTACGTCAGCGAACTGGGGCATATGAGAAACTTGAATCGGGTGAGTAACTGATTGAGCGAGAGCATCTCCATGGAATAAACTACCGGGAAATAAAGCATCTTGCAAAAAAAAAACAAGGAAAATGAGAACTCAATTTTATGGGACTTAAAATCATTTTAAGACGCGAAAAAAACATAATAAGTTCTGGAATGCGTTCTACTATTCCCAGAGATTTATGAATTTCTGCGGAACAATCTCCGTTTTGGAGAGATACGCTTCAGATAATTCGATGTGTCATCAGAGAATGGTATATAACACTGTTTTATCACTTCTTTGGTGATTTTGCATGGAGATAACATAAAATATTCCGCCTGAAATCTTGAGACACTGATGGACAAATTGACCACAGAATGCAGTATTTTTCTATTGCAACCCCCACCCCGATCTCCGCACCGGAAGTTGATCAGCAGGGAACATAAATTAAAGGAGCATTCAACAAGGTCGTATTGTCATGCAAATAACGATAGTGTGAGTCGGGACCGGATCGTTGAGCAAATTGTCAATGTGCCCAACAACATGGTGTTGGGAAAATGTGAGTTGGGCAATCTGGTCTCAGAGAAAGCTCACCAGTTCTCCAACAAAGTTACAGGATAGGATATGTTTCGATCCACACATCGGGTCGGTGATTCATGGCCTTTTCAGTTTTTCACAGCTTATTGGTTTCTCACAGCCAATGAAAGAAGATGGCCCCATCATGTCCATTAAAGGGCAAGATTTATCTCATTGGTGCGTTTCAGCAAATTGCAGTTCACAACTCACTGTGTGAAATTTGACAGTTCAGAGAGAAATACCGAGTACTCGGGGATGAAAAAGTTCAGATCAAGTGGAGCGTGAAAAGGTTTTGGAGAGATTCTTCGCTGTCTGCAGTACCGGCTCATTTAACATTCTGGAGATACCTTTCCAAATGGCCACCGCAGTAATGCTGCACACTGCTGTGGCACTGACGATGATGCATATCTGGAATAGTGAGTATATTAAGAATATGGATGTTATTGGGCAATGAAGTTTATTATTAATAAACCGTTCACATGCGCACGTTTATAGCAATCTTAATGAATATTGAGTGGAATGGAAAGGAAAACACAGAAATAACTGTATGATTACGCAATGTTGATACATTGAAACATATATTTCCCCAACGAATTTCCCGTGTAAAGGAAAGCTTAATTTGTTTGTATGATTAGAGTATAATGGCTGAATGGATCTGGAATCAGGCAGATTTGTCCGAATTCGTGACGATGAAAATAGAACAGTGAGATTTATTTACTTTCAGCTTCAATGAAAATGTTTTTTTTTTAAATTCCATTGTTTGAGCAAGTTCTCGTTGGAATCGCCTACGTTAGAGAACTGTTTTCATTAATTACATGGACTTACCTCCTAATGAGATTTTTTTTTGAAACGGTCACTCTGAAACAGTGTAGTGTAGCACCTACACTAAGGGAGATGTATCGTCTCCGAAATTTCCCTCTGCAAACCAGCGGCTGTTTGGAAATGATATTCCAAACCGATTATAAATAGGAGTTGATTAGAACTGGAGATAAGTTGATGTTAGGAATCTACTCATCGGCGTCTGGAATGATTAACTCAGTGAATGTGCGTAGAACCCAAAGCTGCCGTTGTTCCTGGATGAAGGCTTGTGCACAACCGTGTTACTGTTACTTCTTAGTTAAGCCCTTTCTGCCACCACCTGTCATATTCAAGTAAAAGAATTTGAAAAATGTATATAGACTTAAATTTTCGAAATGTTTTACATCCTTGAAATCATTCTGCAATACAGTGAACATTTACGAATAATTTTGGTTTATTCTTCAATCATTCGAAGATTTGTAGTTTTAATCCACCATACAGTGATGGAATATGATTCGTTATCTATGATCTTATATTACATTATGTATCACATTTTATATTTAGCTTTCCCTTTTATCGCGTATCAGGAAAAATGCAACTAAACATTTTGTTTTGCAGTTCATATTCCTGTGATTAGTGCATGGGTGCGACGGTTCAGAGTTAGGGACAAGTTGAAATTTATATTCTTATTCCCTGATTTAGATTCTCGTGTAAAATGTGACTGTTTTTTTCTTACCTCGTTTCAAGTACTTTGTATAAAATGTTTAATACTTGACTGCCGTATCAAATGGAAACACCCAAGGAAACAGGGGCAACAAATAATTGGGAAATCCACATAGCATTCAGGCAGAATGCGCAACATCTATGAAAAAAAAATGAAGTACAAATAAACTCGTCCGCAGATGCATCTTAATCTGTCTTGTGTTTTTGACTTTATTTTTCTTCTGTTGAATATCCCGCCTAACATCCTGCGACCACACAACCTAATCCCACTACTTCACAAACAAATTTAATTCTGCATTTCTCATTTCAGGCCGCGTCGGGGATTGTCAGCCAGAACCGTCAGGTAACTTTGCTAACTTTTCACTGCGCGGAGGGCTGGGTGATTCAACTAATTTCTATTGAAACTCCAGTTGATAGGTGACTACACCATTAGACATAAGAGCAGAATTAGTTCATTCCACCCATCGAGTCTGCTCTGCCGTTCCATCATATCTGATTCTGGATCACACTCGAACCCATACACCTGCCTTCTCGCCATAACCATTGATGCCCTGACTAATCAGAAAACTATCAACTTCCGCTTTAAATATAACCAAGAACGTCCTCTGCCGAAGCATGTGGCAGAGCATGGACAGAGATTTACTACCGTCTGGCTAAAACGATCCCCTCTTACCTCTCTTTCAAAACATCACACCTCAATTTTGAGGCTTTACGCTATAGTACTAGATACATCGCTACAGTAACCATCCTCTCCTCGTTCACCTTAGTCCGTTAAACATATAGTTGGAGTCAAAGAGATTCTGCTCCTCCGCATTCCTCTCAATTTAAGTTAATACAGATTGAAACCAACCAAACACTCCTCACAGGTTTACCCCATTTTTCGCGAGGATTCACCTTCGTGAACCTCATATGAAATCTCCCTAATGGAAACACATATTTTCTGAGATATGCGGCCCAAAACTAGTGCGACCTCAGAACTAGTGCGACCTCACTAGTGTCTTGTACAAGCTCAGTATTACCTCATTGTTTTTATATTCTAATGCCCTTGAAATAAAGGCCTATTTTCATTCTGTACCACAGACTGAATCTGTAAATTAAGCTTCTGGGAACCTTGCACGAGTCTTGCAAAAAACACTGAGTTTTAAGTTATCACACCAGTTAGATAATAATTTGCACCATTGTTCATTTTACCAAAATGCATTCTCATACAATTCCTAACATAATGTCTCATCAGCCACTTCTTTGCCCGATTTTCCAATTTGTCTACGTTCTTCTGCAATCACATTGCTTTCTCGGCACTAACTGCTCCTCATACTATCCTCGTATCATCGTGAGACTTTGCCGCAAAGTCATAAGTTCTATTATCTAATTCATTGCCAAACAATGTAAAAAGTAGCGGCTCCAATACTGGTCCACGAGGATCACCACTGGCAGCCAAAATAAAAGTCACCCTTTATTCCAAGACGCTACCTGCTGCCTGTCAGTCATTCCTCAGCGCCTGCCAGTGTCTTTCCTGTCAGGAAATAGGATTTTATTTTACTTGGAACGATAATCAGTCATCTCCAGGCAGTGCAGATAACAGAGAAAGTACTTTCCCTGACCTTATTTTTCCCCAGGCTTAAATAAGCTTTCATTGTTAAAATCATCCTCTTACTGCTGATGCTGACGACACGCCAAGTCTCAGTTCTACTCTTTCCAACAAATTTTGGTTTCTATCACACAATAAATGTGGACTGTGTTCAGTAGGACAATGACAGAATAGCAGATCTGTCGCTCTCCGAAGGATGCATTTGACCTTGTCTTTTGGGGAGCGACCCGAATCTGCTCCTGTGACGACAGACTGCCTCCAGCTCTCAGTCGTCAACTAGTTTCTTTTCTTTCTGTCACGTTCAGGAGCTCAAAAGGGGTTTCCCTAACCTGACCTCCCGCTTGATCCCACGTTTTGCATGCAGAATTTGGAAATTAAAGGCGTCGTTTAGTAGCGAACGCGATGCGCTAAGCGCCAATTGCCCCCAGCTTCAACCTTTGTTTACCGTCGGTGGTTATTTTCTGATATTTTCCAGAAAGCGTGAAGCTGAGGTTGGTGAATGGCGGCACTCGATGTGATGGGAGATTGGAGATTCAGTACAAAGGAAACTGGGGGACGGTGGATGGTAACTCCTGGGATATGCCGGCCACGAATGTGGTGTGTCGGCAGCTGAGCTGCGGCGCTGTACTGAAAGCCTATGCTGGTAGTAGCTATGGGGAAGGATCCGGACCTGTTTTCACGCCGAACTTTCAGTGCAGTGGGAGCGAGGCCGCTCTTCAGGAGTGTAAATCAGATCCATGGGGTGACACTGGCTATTCACACAGTCGTGATGTTGCTGTTGTTTGTAAAGGTAAAAGTCATCTTTTTATATCAACGGTCCCGCGATTTTACTGTCCTCCGGCAAATCACTACTGTCAATACTCGAACAAAACGTACTCGGCGTATCCTGTACTGATGTTAAACAGCGTAAACATACTTGTCAGTCTGCACAACTACACGATCATATAACCAGGTCGAACAGCATCTGTGGTTGGAGAGAAATTCTCTGTAATACCATGAGACACAGGTGCAGAATTAGACTATTTGATCCAATGAGTCTGCTGCACATTCAGTCACCGCTGATCATTTCCCTTCCTCAGCTACACCCCACCCCCCAACTTCTCTCTGTAAATTCTCTTGCCGTGTCCATCAAGAGCTGATCAAGTTCTGTGTTAAATATCCCCAACGAACTGGCTTTCAGCGCTGTCTTTCGTAATAAATTCACAGATTTACCTGCCTCTCAACATCTCTGTTCTATATGGACGTCCCCCTTTCGTGAGGCTGTTCCCTCCTGTCCAAGAATCCTCCGACTTGAGAAACGTCCTTTTCACATGTTTTCCGACTAGGCTTTCAATATCCGAAATTTTCACTGAGATCCCCTCCCCATCGTTCCAAATCACAACGCGTACAGATCCGTGGGATTAAACCTTCTTCTGTGAGATTCCTTTCATTCGTGGACTCATCGTCGCAGCTTCTTCTGAATCTTTTTCAAAACCAGCGTATCTTTTTCACAGAATGCGAGCAGACAACTGTTAACCGTGCTCAAGGTTAAGCCTCACCAGCGTGTATAAAGCCTCAGCATCACATCCCTGCTCTTTTATTTTCTAGTCGTCTGGAAATGAAGATGCTAGAGCAAAATAATACATTTGCCTTAATCACCACCGACTCAGCCTGCAAGTTAACCTTTCCGGGTGCTTTGCACCAGGACCTCCAGGTCCCTTGACAGCTCAGATTTTGTTTTGAATTTCTCCCCGTTTACATAATAGTTCGCAACTTTATTTCTGTTACCAGAATCATGAACATACATTTTCCATCATTGTATTTCATTTCCCACTTTCTTCCATTCTCCAAATGTGTCGACGTCCTTCTGCGCCTGCACGTTTCCTCCACATTACCTGTCCTTCCACCAATCTTGATATCATCTGCAAACCTGACAACAAACCATCTATTTCACCATCTAAATCATTGACCTGCAGCGTAAACAGGAGCAATTCCAGAAACCCAACCCTGTGAAACACCACTGGACAATGGCAGCCAACTGAACCGGCTTTTCCCACTCGCTGCCTCCTAGCAGTCAGCCAATGATCTCACCGCGAGGATATCGGCACCCTTCGGGTTCAGGGGCAACCCAGCACTTTGGTACAGTCATATTTCCCCCAGCAGTGATCTCAGTTACCCAGTATCTAAAGAAAACATATATGGAAATCAACAAACATTCGATGCTTCGTGCTGACGCCATTCCTCAGCGTGAACAATCAATGGTCGTATTTTCTGTGCTTTATTCCTCTCGATGGATGCTGACTGATGTGCAAAGATCCGTCAGCATTTTGTGTCTGTTGCTCAATATTTCTAGCCTATTCAAAAACTATTGTGTTAACGTTTAATCTTTTGTTATTCCAGAAAGTAGGAAGGTGAGACTGGAAAAAGGTGGCAGTCCATGCACCGGGAGACTGGAAGTGAACCATGAGGGATACTGGAGACCTGTCTATGCTTCGGGCTGGGATCTGCTGGATGCTACTGTGGTGTGCAGAGAGTTGAGCTGCGGAGCCGCGCTGAAAGCCCCACACGAATATCATTTTGGAAAGGTTTTTGACTCCGTTATAACTTATAAGGTTAACTGCGACGGGACCGAGCCTGCTCTGCGGGAGTGTAAATCAGAAGAATGGAAATTCTACAACCATCCTCGACCCGACTATGCCGGAGTGATTTGCGCAGGTAAATTGAGCCCCTTTTCTCTGGGTACACCATGTAATTATTGATCCGGTGTGTCCGAGAATCTAAATAACACAAGCTTGTCGCTTGCTGCGAGAGATCGGGTACTAAATTTATCTGCTTAGAGATTATTCCTGTCATGTTGAGATAGCATTCTGATTTCAAACACACACATAAAAACGTAAATACGTGACAGTCGGCACAGCCACCAGAGCGATTGAACGGATCAAGCGACATCTGTGGGTAAGAAAATACAGAATGTTATCGTCAGGACTAACATAGACCAAACTCGACATTTCGGCAATTTCTCTTCACCACAGCTTTGGCTGGTCCCCCTACGTTCCGTCTTATTTCGAAGCTGTCAGTAAATTTCAGCTAATTGCGAAATATGAAAAAAATGTGATGAGTCCTGCAGGAAGTAAGGGATTAGGAAACTGCCCTCACATCTCTCAAGGATCTATGGTGTGGCGGGAAGATTGGATAGTGGACAGAGCAGGTGGTGTTGTCCTGTGTATATGAAATAACATTAGAACATTAGAAAGGGATGGTATAGGATCGAAAGGTGCATCGTCTCTCTGGATTGAGTTAAGAAATGAGAAGGGTAAAAGGAACCTGTAATGGTCCGTTTGTTGTTTCAGCGGTGCTTAAACAGGCACCTGATTCTCATATTGTGGCTGGAATGTAAGTGATCCTGGGTTTGAGTGTGGTCGCTGGTTCGGCTTGTCGGTATCCCTTTCTTGCCTCTGTGGGGAAAGTCAGGACATTCTTGACGTTACCCTATGGTGCGATGTGACCCTTCCTTAAATTAACTATAAAGCATGGAGCAGGTGATGTGTTACTGCTGCGAGATGTGGGAACCGGTAGACCCAATTGAGGGACATGGCGAATACATTTGCAGCAAGTGCTTGTTGCTCGAGAAACTCCAGCTTCATATTGATGAGCTGCAGTCCGAGCTTCAGACACTGCGACACTTCAGGGAGGGGGAGAGTTACCTGGACTCTGTGTACCAGGAGATAGCCACACCAAATAGATTAACTAATGCAGATTGCAGTCAAGCCCAGGATGGTGTGGCTATGAGTGAGGAAAGTAGGGGAATCCAGGAGGTATGGCTGGAGGAGATGCAGGCATTGCTCTTGTCCAACAGATTGGAGGCTTTAACTCCCTGTGAGGGCAGGAGCGGGGACTGCGGGGAGGATGAGCAACCTGCCCATAGCACCGTGGAGTTGGGGGCCATTCCAGAGGGGGGAGTCATTAGAAATGTTGTAGTAATAGGAGACAGTATCGTCAGGGGGGTAGATAGGGTTCTCTGCAACCGAGAGCGAGAGTCCCGAAGGCTATGTTGCCTGCCTGGTGCCAGGGTTAAGGACATCTCTTCTGGGCTGGAGAGAAACTTGCAGTGGGATGGGGATGATCCAGTTGTTTTAGTACACGTCGGTACTTATGACATAGATAGGACAAGCAAGAAGGTTCTGCTACAGAAATATGAGCAGCTAGGGGTCAAATTAAAAAAAAAACAAAAAAACAGAACCTCAAGGGTAATAACCTCTGGATTATTACCTGAACCACGACCAAATTTGGCTAGGTTAAATAAAATTAGGGAGTTAAACGTGTGTCTCAAGGACTGGTGTGGGAGAAGCGGGTTTTGCTTCTTGGGACACTGGCACCAGTGCTGGGACAGGAGAGAACTGTTCCGGAGGGACGGGCTTCACCTGAACCGGGCTGGGGTTAGTGTCCTGGCGAATCATATAACCAGGGCTGCAGAGAGGTCTTTAAACTAACTAGTGTGGGGGGGGGAGGATTCTCGGGAGCAAATGATTAAAAAGACAATGGAGAAGGTAATGGATGAAGGTAAAAGTGGAGGAATAAAAAGACAGAGTATGTCTCGAGGCGAAAGAATGTACGGAGATAAGCGTAAAGTTGTACAAAAGGAAAAGGTAGGAAATAAGTGTCAAACATATTTGAAAGTCCTTTATCTGAATGCACGTAGTATTAGGAATAAAATTGATGAGTTCACGGTAAAAATAAGTACGTACGGATATGATATTGTGGCAATTACGGAAACATGGCTGCAGGGTGACAAGGAGTGGGAATTAAACATACAAGGGTATTCGACAATTAGGAAAGACAGGCAAGAAGGAAAAGGAGGTGGGGTGGCTATGTTAATAAAGCAAGAAATTCCTGCAATAAAGCGAAATGATATTGGCTCAAAGGATCAGGATAACGAAACAATTTGGGTAGAAATAAGAAATAGTAAAAGGAAAAAAAAACAGTGGTGGGAGTAGTCTATAGGCCTCCAAGCATCTGTAACTCAGTTGGTCGAAGCATAAATCAGGAAATAGTTGGGGCTTGTAATAAGGGTACAGCTATAATTATGGGGGATTTTAACTTTCATATTGACTTCACTAATCAGCCTTGAAGAAGGGTTTATTGAGTGTATTCGGGATGGTTCCTTGAACAATACGTTACTGAGCCAACAAGGGGGCAAGCAGTCATAACATGGTCGAATTCCATATTCAATTAGAGGATGAGAGGCTTGGATCTCAAACAAACGTACTGAGCTTAAATAAAGGAGACCAAGATGCTATGAGAGCGGAATTGATTAAGATGGATTGGTAAAATAGATTAAAGGCAAGACCGGTACTTGATCAGTGGTGTATATTTAAGGAGATATTTTGCAATTATCAAGAAAAATATATTCCACTGAAAAAAAGGGTCTAAAAGAAAAAAAATAGTTATCCGTGGCGAAGCAAAGAAATAAAGCAAAGTATACGACTAAAAAGAAAGTTATATAAGGTAGCTAAATCTAGTGGGAAGATTGAAGATCAAGAGGCTTTTAAAGATCAGCAGCAAATAACAAAAAAGATTGATTAAGAAGGGGAAGATAGATTATGAAAGTAAATTGGCGAAAAACATAAAAGCAGATAGTAAGAGTTTTTATAGTTACAAAGAAAGAAAAAGGGTGGCTAAAGTAAATGTTGGTCCCCTAGAAGATGAGACCGGGAAATTAATGGAAGGGCACATGAAGATGGCGGAAACGCTGATCAAATACTTCGTATCAGTTTTTACAGTAGAGGACACTCAAAATATCCCAACACTCGATAAACAGGGGGCTCTAGTGGGAGAGAAGCTAATGACGATTCAAATCACCAAGGAAATGGTACTTGATAAATTAATGGGACTGAAGACGGATAAATTCCCTGGACCAGATGGCTTGCATCCTAGGGTCTTAAGGGAAGTGGCGGTCGGGATTGTAGATACATTAGTGATAATTTTTCAAAACCCGCTGGATTCGTCAATGGTCTCGGCAGATTGGAAAAATGCTAATGTAACTCCTTTATTTAAAAAGGGCAATAGACAGTAGGCTGGGAATTATAGGCCAGTTAGCCTAACATCTGTGGTTGGCAAAATGTTGGAATCGATGATTAAGGAAACAGTAACAGGGCATTTGGATAAACATAAACATAGGACAAAGTCAGCATGGCTTTACAAAAGGGAAGTCATGTTTGACAAATTTGTTGGAGTTCTTTGAGGACATAACATATAGGGTAGATAAAGGGGAACCAGTGGATGTTGTGTATTTGGACTTCCAAAAGGCATTTGACAAGGTGCCACACCAAAGATTATTACTTAAAGAAAAAAAAATCATGGGATTAGGGATAATATTCTGGCATGGGTGGAGGATTGGCTTTCTAACAGAAAACAGAGAGTTGCGATAAATGGTTTATTCTCAGACTGGCAGTTGGTGACTAGTGGTGTTCCGCAGGGGTCGGTGTTGGGACCCCAACTCTTTACAATCTATATTATTGATTTGGAGAAAGGGACTAAGTGCAAAGTATCGAAGTTTGCTGATGACACAATGATGGGAGGGAGTGTAATGAGTTCGGAGGACATTGAAACCCTGCAGGGGGACATAGATAGGTTGAGTGATTGGGCAGACATTTGGCAGATGAAATTTAATACTGACAAGTGTGAGGTCATGCGCTTTAGCAGGAAAAATAATAGAGCAAGATATTATCTAAATGGAGAGAAACTGAAAAGTGCTTCTGTGCAAAGGGATCTAGGGGTCCTGGTGCAGGAAACACAAAAAATTAGTATGCAAGTGGTCAAGAAGGCCAATGGAATGCTGGCTTTTATTGCTAGGGGGATGGAGTATTTGAACAGGGAGGTCTTACTGCAGTTGTACCGGGTATTGGTGAGACCACACCTGGAGTACTGCGTGCAGTTCTGGTGTCCATTTTCAAGAAAGGACATACTAGCTCTCGAGGAAATGCAAAGAAGGTTCACTAGGTTAATTCCGGGGTTTGGTGGGTTGATGGATGATGAGAGGTTGAGTAGATTGGGACTCTACACATTGGAGTTCCGAAGAATGAGAGGCGATCTTATTGAAACATATAAGATTGTGAAGGGGCTTGATCGGATGGATGCGGGGATAATGTTCCCAATGATGGGTGAAAGTAGGACCTGATGGCATAATCTTAAAATAAGTGGCTGCCGTTCCAGGACTGAGATGAGGAGAAATTTCTTCACTCAGAGGGCAGTGGGGCTGTGGAATTTACTGCCCCAAAGTGCAGTGGAAGCGACTACACTCAATAAATTCAAAACGGAGATAAACATTTTCCTGGATAAAAATGACATTAGGGGATACGGTGAGCCAGCATGTAAGTGGACATGAGGCTAGGTTTAGATCAGCCATGTGATCTCTTGGACCAGTTTTCGATAATCTGGAAGGGACGGAGAGGAATTTTCCAGATTTTTTTCTCCTCATTTGACAATTTTTTTTTCCCCCGGGTGATCACATAGTTTGAGCGGGATGAATACTAAAATAAAATGGGCGGCATGGTGCCCTGTTGGTTGGCACTGTTGCACTTGTTGGATTCGGTGAAAACTAGAGTTAAGATTGGATCATATTTTAATAAGATATTGTTACCTTATTACTAATTTAACTTCAAGTCTAGTGCACTTATAACCTATTTAATATTATGTTATGTTTTTTTTATATATGAAATGTAATAAAAAGATTGAAAAATAAAGAAAGAAAGAAAGATTGTATCAGCCACGATCTTGCTGAATGGCGGAGCAGGCTTGAGGGGCCGATTGGCCTACTCCTGCTCCTATCTCTTATGTTCTTATGTTCCTGTCCTTGCCTCCGTGGGGTAAGTCAGGCCGTCTTTGCCGTTAACTTGAGGCTGTAAAGTTCCCTTCCTTCCCTCCGAAGCCTTCACTGCAACCCTCGCCTGTAGCCCTGCCTGCAACCCTCGCCTGTAGCCCTGCCTGCAACCCTCGTCTGTAGCCCTGCCTGCAACCCTCGTCTGTAGCCCTGCCTGCAACCCTCGCCTGTAGCCCTGCTTGCAACCCTCGCCTGCACCCCTGCCTGCAACCCTCGTCTGTAGCCCTGCCTGCAACCCTCGCCTGTAGCTCTGCCGGCTCCCCTTGCCTGAAGACCTGCCTGCAACCCTCGCCTGTAGCCCTGCCTGCTACCCTCGCCTGAAGCACTGCCGGCTACCCTCGCCTGTTGCCCTGCCGGCTCCCCTTGCATGAAGACCTGCCGGCAAACTCGCCTACGTCCTCGCCTGTATCGCTGCCCAGTTCAGCCGTCGGAGTGAGACCGGAGCCTTGCCACGCCAACAGAAGGAACTATCTATCGTTGAGCTTTGAATTGTCTCTTTGTGTCCCTGTGTTTAATGTCCGTGTATGAGTCCCGTCCCTACGTCCTCTCTCCAAGAAGGGGTCCTGACTCTGTGTAAAGCCCAGGCCAAACGCCCTGTTTCTAATGAGGGGTATTGGCTCTGTATTCTGTGTTCCTGTGCTCCAGTTCAAGGCTCAGTGTTCCTGTGCTCCAGTTCAAGGCACAGTTTTCCTGTGCTCCGTGACCAAGGCTCCGTGGAGATTCCCATCCCGGGTTCAAGGCTCTGAGGAGTTTCCCGTCCGTGTCTAAGGCTCCGAGGAAGTTCCAGTCCGTGACCAAGTCCATGTCGTGGCCCAGGCCCTGAGTCCTGGCCTCGTCCAGCCGGTGTCTGTGTCCAGCTACGCCGCTCCCCGCTTCGGCATTGATCTAGACCGAGAGCAAATTGCTCTAGACCTAGACCTAGAATGCTTAGACCAAGAACTAGTCTGAGCTTCATGTAGTCGTCCAGCCCTGGAGTCCCGCGTCTCTGGCTCGGAGTCCTTGTCCAGCTTCCCAGTTCCTGGATCCTCGCCCAGGTCCCACTTTTCTCCTCTAGTTTTAGCCCGGGCCCTGCATCCTAGTCTCGTCCAGAGCCTGTGTCTTGTCCAGCGTCGTTTCTACTCCACTCCCCTTGCTTTCCTGATACACCGACTTCTCTCCCTAGTACCTCAGAGCCTGTGTCTTGTCCAGCATCGTTTCTACTCCACTTCCCTTGCTTTCCTGATACACCGACTTCTCTCCCTAGTACCTCAGTGTCTGTGTCTTAAATCTGGGTCCGTTCCCAACGCCTCCCGTATGACAGAACCGACTGGCAGTTTTACAAAGACTTCCAACCAACATCCAGAATGTGGATTACAATTTGCAGCAGGAGATTTCTGAAGGCAGTGTCAGAAGAGTAGTGCCGTGATATTGGTTGGGGGCTTTAAAATGAAAATGGATTGGGAAAACCAGGTCAGTACTGAACCTCAATAGGGGGAATTTGTTGAATGCCTAAAGGATAGCTTTTCAGAACAGCTTGTTGATGAGCGCACTGTGGGATCGGCTGTGCTGAATCGGGTGTTGCACAATAATCTGGCGGCGATAAGAGAGCTTATGGTTCAGGAACCCTTAGGGAAAGGATATCGGAATATGATGGAGTTCACTTTGCAATTTGATAAGGAGAACCTAAATCCCAATGTGTTGGCATTTGAGTGGAGTAAATAAAATTACAATGACTTGTGAAAGGAACAGAACAAGGTGACTGGAAATGGACACCAGCAGGAAGGACGGCAGAACAGCAACGTTTGGAGTTTCTGCGAAAAATGAGAGAAGGACAAGACAGATATATGGTAAAAAAGAAAAAAAAACGAATGGAAGAAGGACACTATGCTGGCTGCCAAGTGAATTGGGAGCCGAAGTAAAACCAAAAGAGACGGCGTACAAAGAAGTCAAAGCAATAGCGAAGATCAAGATTACAGAAGGAAACAATAAAAGGTAATTCGGAACGAAAGGATGAAGGATGGAAGGACGGTGGCGACTAATATAAAATTATATAAAACATTCTGCATGTTTCTGCATGCAGAATCCTGCATGATTAAAATATTGCAATTATTTGAGGAACTTAAAAACAGGGTCGACAAAGGAAATGTAGTAGAAATGTTGTACTTGGATTTTCAGAAGGTCTTTGATAAGGTGCCGCACATGAGAGTGCTTAGCAAGATAAGAGCCATAGAATTACAGGGGAGTTACTAGCATGGGTGGAGCATTGGCTGTTCGACGGAAAACAGATTTTCTGGTTGCCGATTAGCAGTGGAGTTCCACAACGGTCGGTGTTGGGACCGTTGCATTTTACGATGTATGTCAATGATTTGAGCTATGGAATTACTGGACTTGTGGCTAAATTTGCCGATGATACAAAGATAGCTGGAAGAGAGTGTAGTGCTTAGGGACTTAGGGCAAATACGTGACAAATGAAATACAATGTTGGATAGTGTATGGGAAAGAAATAAACGGGCAGACTATTATTTAGATGGGGAGAGAATTCAAAATGCATAAATGCAAAGGGACTTGGAAAGCCTTGTGCTGGATACCATAAGGGTAACTTTCAGGCTTAGTTGGTGCTGAAGACAGCAAATGCAATTTTGCCATTCGTTTCCAGAGGTACAGAATATAAGAGCTGGGATGTGATGTTGAGGATCTATAAGTTGGTTGCAGACCACACAGTATATTGCTTGCAGTTTCGGCCTCATTATTTTAGAAACGATATACTAGCATTGGAGAGTGTTTAGAGAAGATTCGCGAGAATGATTCCAGGAATTGAGGGGCAGCTCTTGGGCTGTGCTCCCTGGAGTTCCAGAGAATGAGGGAGGTTCTTGTAGACACACTCGGAGTGTTAAAAGTCCTGAAAAGATTGAAGGGCGATGTCAAACGGAGATACGGATACACTACTTTCGTCAGAGGATGGTAAATCTGTGGAATTTGTTGCTCCGAGCGGCTGTGGACACCACGTCATTGAGCGCATTAAAGGCAGAGGTAGGTAGGTTCCTGATTAGTCAGGACATCAGAGGGTTTGGGGGGACGGCAACGGAGTGGGGATGACTGGAAACATTGGATCAGCCATGACTGATGGACCGAATGGCCTACTTCTGCTCCTATATCTTATGGTCTTAAGATCACACTCACGTCCCTCCGGATTAGATTCCACATTCATTCAGTGAGAAAATATGAACATGATTTCAGATAATCGCTATTGCTTGGTATCATAACAAAGAACCGTTTGCCTTTTTAGTTACAACAAAATACCTTCGACCTCAGAACGTGCGTGCACTCCCCTTTGCGTTGATGATGCCGTCTGTGTGCTTCTGTGTTCTTTTCTATTCGTTCAGATCTGCAGCGTTGCATTTTAAGTTTCAAATGCAAGCAAGTTTTGCCGTTGTGTAACTGCCATCGTCTCGCAGAACCAGTAATTGAAACTACAGTGTATGAAAACAATGTGAAAAAAATCAGGGTTAATGCAATTCCGAAATTACTTTTTCGTAGAAGATTAATCCCAGATATTGTCACACTTGTTATGATCAAAAGCTATCGGGACTGCAGGAAAATTGAACCAAATTAAACCACTGGATGAACTGAATTAATCACCTGTCCTGAATAGAGAAAAAATATGAACAACCTCGTTCCACTTCGGGACAATGCTGTAGATAGCCTGAGCAGGAAACAGAGAAGAAGGGATTCACAGGGAGTTCTCGACCTCATAAAACTGGAGATACGGCTGTAAGGGGTTTCTATGAACAGTAGAAAAGAAAATTGCTCCGTAGTACATGCTGCCGTTTCTAGAGAGCTACAGCTTCGACTATCGGGTTTCCAGAATCAGATTCGGAATTCATATTCCCGGCATTTGTCTTGAAATATGTTAACATTGTAGCAGCAGTAGAATGCAATACATAGAAATATAGAAGAAATGTGAATTGCACTAGGTATATAATATGCCATCCGGCACATTCAGCTAACTCCGCCACGTCATCATATCTGATCCAGTTGTTCCATAAATGTCATGTCATGTGTGTATGTATGTGTGAGTATATATATATATAACATGGTGTGTGTGTGTGTGTGTGTGTGTGTGTGTGTGTGTGTGCGTGTGCGTGTGTGTGTGTGTGCGTGTGTGTGTGTGTGTGTGTGTGTGTGTGTATGAAATAGTTAATTTCAATAAAGAGTGCAAAAACAGAAAAAAGAATAGTGAAGTCGTGATCATGGGCTCATTGACCATTCAGATGGAAAGAAGCTGCTCTTGAATCGCTGAGTGAGAGCCTTCAGTCTGCTGTACCCGCTTCTTGATGTTACCAATGGGAATTGTCATGTCGTTGGTGGAAGGACTCACTTTAATGATTGACACCGCCTCTTTGAGGAACCGCTCCTTGACGATGTCTTGGATATTACAGAGACCAGTTCTCATGATGGGACTGACAAAATTTAAAACTTTTTCAGCTTACAAGATCCTTGCAGTTGTCTCGCTGTAGCAGACGGTGAGAAATACTTAATGGTTTGACAGTTATTTAAATCAATTCTTCATGACAGCCGTCAAGCAATTATCTCTCCATCAAATCCCATGAAGCAAACACGGTTTACACGGTAGCAAATTGTGCAACTGAGCCCTACTATGGTTTACATACTCAGTGATTTCTCCGCCTTTGACAAGGGAATCTGTTCTCAAAACATCCGGACAGCATACCTAATATATATTTTATATGCCACCTAGAGATAATTTTTTCAATATGATTCTTCGATTTTACTAACCTCTATTCAGTTAATTTTAACAGCCCTTAATTTTTAAGTAACTTTTTCTAAAACTGGTAATTGCATTGGCTTTCTGGGCTTCCATCGTCTGGAACCATTTCTGCCTTCTCTTAACGTCGTCAACTGCCAGATACTTCGCAGGACGATATTGGTATTCACTAGGGAAAAAAGGTTGTTGGAAAGGCAGGGTCTGATTCTGCGTATTCTGTATAACGTTGTGATGGGGTAACCCCGTGTTTCCAATATACCTAATTAATTGTTCAATTAATAGGGAATATTGTTCATGACACAGCAGTTCACATTAAAGATATTTTGCACAGGGATTTGCATAACAGGCTTTCGTAAAAGTGAGGCACAAGGGTTGCAAGGCAAGCTGAATCATTTTGATATTGCACTGTGCTGCAGGAGACAGAATCCAATGATAGAACAATGTTTGTCTTATTGTTAATCTGCGAGCAATGTTGCATCCAAAGGGTTGTGATTGAACTTCTGTTGTGTCCGATGTGTATCAATAACTAGGAAATCAATGTTTGTCGTAAGATTATCAACTGTACAGAGGAAGCAAAATTGATAGATATCTCATATATAATACAACAGGATATGGATACAAAGAGAATATTGTCGCTAATCAGAACTTCATACAGCTGTGGTTAATCCACACTTGTGATACAGAAATATTGCTAGGAAATGAGCACTTCAGTGAAGGAGACAGATTGGATAACCTGGGGAAAAGTTATATTCAAGAAATTAGGTAAAACAAAAATAGAATACAGAGTTTCTCTGGTGTTCATCTGTACATTCAATCATAGAAACATTCAGTGAAACGCGACTTATAAGTCGAAGATGAACATCGGCCCTGATGCAAAGCAGCATGTTCACCAGTCACCAACCCTGAATAACTTGAACATATTTTGAATGCGAGTAAGCCGGAAAAACAGATGAAGCCTGAGCGATCTTTGGCAGGACGGGGTAACACCTTACAGACCGGGAGGGAATGGGATCTTGATCACTGACACTGTACAGTGTTACAGTACATGCCCCGCCAACGTGTGAACCAAGATGAAACGTGCTTTGATTAATGCATATATATTATAAGAGGGCAAGCTGGTCGGACTTAACAATGCTATAGAATACACAGCGACAGATATTTAATCTTATGGTGACATAGTTGGCCTGGAAGACTCTGAATGACATCTTGAATGTACTGCCAAAGAGAAAATGTCAACATGTGAATGCTTCTTCCAGATAACCTCTATTCGCTGCAAAATTAAAAAAAAACAACTACAAAAACAACAACAACAACAACAAAATCTACCTCTTCTGATCTGGTTATATCTTGCAAACTTTTTTTTTTGTCAATTTCGGAATGCTATCCCTAAAGGTCGTGGTAAACAAATGCAGAAACTTTAAACCCTGGCCTAGATAAATGCATTTTCGTTAGCTAGAGGAGATGCAGATGAAGATCCATGGAGTTTATTTATGGTGACTGCAATGACAACCGAGTATTGAAAACAGTAAACTCTATGAAAGGTGTTTAACAGTCGCTTCGCCGAGCGGCTTGATTTCGGGGGTGATAACACCCCTCCCACACAGTCCATTCAAACTTAGGAAATTTCGTTTGGGTGCATGCTACGTGATGTGTCCCCTGTTACTAATCAGTACTCCGATTGACAAAGAGTACACAATATGCGATTAAATGATACGTTTATAACTCTTATTTTGACTCTGTGGTTAGTACAAGGGCAATATATAGAAGAAAAAGGGTTGCAATCTTATTAAACACTCTGTGCACAATCGTTGGAGCTCAGTCAGTAGTCCTCCTTCCAACATCCGATCCTACGGATGCCCGCTCGGAGTCCACATTGCATTAGCATTAGTAGTGAAGCCGTACAGCGTGTTACATGTGGAATATTGGAAGTGGATTTTATGTGAGAGTTTGGATGAATTTGTAGTATTCGTATTTCCTCGAGGTGTCATCTGTCATGAAACTGAGGTTTTCGAAAAGTTAAACAAGAGAATCGACGAATGCTTCGTCTATTAAATTTATGGAAGTTTATTCCATAAAGTTAACTCATGTAGTATCGCTGCTGGGGTAGCTATTACAACACTAAACTTTTTTGTTGATAGGACACAGAGAGTCATACTGAGGTATTGCTTTTGTCTTTCAGTTTTGCGACCGAGGAAAATCATTTTCCATGCGTCTGTCGTATCGCTGAATGAACTGCTTTACAATCCAAATTTCATGATTAATAGCTCTGTTGATGACATCCAAATACTGATACTTTGGTTTGTTAAGAATATTGCCTGCAGTTACAGCTGGAATTAGATCAAATGGTAATGTGCGGAAATGAATGCCTTTAAGAATTTAATTCAGATGCATAGTGTTATACTTTACGAAATAAGAAGACATCCGAACATATCGGATTATTATATAGGTCTTGAGGTCTTTTGCTGAACATAGAGAACCAGGGGTGAGTACTTTGCTTACCGGCAATGACATGCCAATTAGAAATTGGTAAAGTATATTTGCATCATTGGCCGAGGATTCGAGCGTGATTCTGTTGAGTACGCTATCTTCATGCCAATGTACTTCTAAAAATCTATTTCAATTGTAATTGACGTGATATGTGAATGCTACTATTAATCTTGACAGGATGCAGAAAAACATCAGAATGATATTGCACGGACAGCCTGAGATCTTTTAACAATAGATAACGCTATTTTTCACTAAAGCAGACTGAGATGTTACCTTATCGCACATATATAAAGAAAATACTCGTTGCATAGACAACAAGTACGGCAGCGGGTTAACTACCGTGGATTGTCTGGCCGGAAAGCAGCGCCTTTCTGCTGCCGACTCACTGGCCGCAGTGCTCGGGAAAAGCGACGCAACAAAGTTCTAAAATCTTAAGTCAGCGAGTTGTTTGTTATGTCACCCCCTCACTGTGAAACGGGGACACCTCTTGTTCCCTAATTAGGGAGAGAGCGAGCCTGTGATATGACACATTATCGGCTGCACGTCGTTTTGGGAAACTGCATGTCTGGGTCTTTATTGATAGTTTGCTGCCCGCTTGAGTGGTCGATAGAGGTTGCTGATGTTTTTCGTTGGTGGGTGGGGTTCTCGCTGCGATGCAGCTGCTTGTGCGGGGGAGGGGGAGCTGGATGTGTTTCGGGGTTCCAACGTTTTAACTGTTATTCAGACTTTAGGACACTCCTCTGTTTTCGTCGATGTTTGCGAAAAAAATATAATTTCAAGATGTATATTGTCGACCTTTCTGTGGCATTAAATGTAACTATTAAGACACCGGAAATCTGCAGTAGCCAACAAAAACGCTGCTGGAACACAGCACAGGGTCTCAGCAACCATGCAAATGAGTAAACGATTCGGAGAACACTTCTTAGGACAGTTTGGAAAGGGGCAGTCGCCTGAATGAAAAGATGGGAGGTGGTGAGGAAATATAACTAGATGTGGATAGGTGAAAGCAAGTGTGTGGGAAAACTATAGAGACGCGTAGAAGCAATCTGCCACAATTTGTCAGTTCAGAGAAATGGAAAGAGGAGGGATAGCAAGGGGAGTGCTGTGTAGGTGAATCGCCATAAGAGGCTAGAGTCGGGAATTGAAGACGAGGGGAGGAGAAGCGACATTTTTAACTCCAAGGATGAAACCATATTTATGCCATCGGCATAAAATCTACAAGAACGGTAAACGAGGTTTTGTTACGTCAACCCGAGTGTGTCCACATCGTGGAACAAGTGGAGCTACGGACCGTCATGTTGCAAGAGGAGTGGAAATTAAATTGTTGGCCTATGGGGAAGTTCCGCTTGTGACAGAGAAAAATGAGCTGCAGATTGATGAGGTCTCACTGTTGTAGTGGGGGCAGCACAGAAACAATAGTTACATTAGACGATCTTAGCATTTCGTACGGGTAATTTTACCTTATCTGGAAGGACTCGGTGCTGCCTGTTATGGAGGGGAGGAAGTGCAGAACAAGTGCAGAACTTTGACTGCTTGCAGGGATAAATGCCCGGTGAGTGATTGGAGGAGAGGCATAATTGGAGACAGGAACTGCGGAGGGAGCGATGTCTGTGGAAAGCGTCGTGTGCATACTTAGGACGGGAGGCATAAAAATTAATTTTGCGTAGCGTCCCTTTTGAGATGGAAGAAGTTACGAAAGTCATATGTTGGATGTGAAGCCTCAGCGCTACCTAATTTCAACGGTAGGGTACAGCAGCACTGCATTGTTTTCCAATGTAGGCGCCGCCGTAGGTATGAACCCAACATATAAGATGACAGAGGGACTAGTAAAAATATACAGATGCAAGAAGTTCAAGAATCTTTTGGAATGGCGCTTTTGTAGAAAAAATAGAAACATAGACTAGTACAGCACATTACAGGCCCTTCGTCCCTCCGATCCTCAAACCCTGCCTCCAATATAACCCCCCAACTTAAATGCCTCCATATACTTGTCCAGTAGTCTCTTAAATTTCACCAGTGTATCGTGCTCCACCACTGACTTAGGCAGTGCATTCCACGCTCCAAACACTCTCTGTATGAAAAACATTCCTCTAATAACCCCCTTGAACTTCCCTCCCTTTACCTTAAAGCCATGTCCTCTTGTACTGAGCAGTGGTGCCCTGGGGAAGAGGAGCTGACTGCTACTTTGTCTATTCCTCTTAATACCTTGTGCATTTCTATCATGTCTCATCTCATCCTCCTTCTCTCCAAAGAGTAAAGCCCTAGCTTCCTTAATCTTTGATCTAAACCAGACAGCATCCTGGTAAATCTCCTCTATACCCTTTCCAATGCTTCCACATCCTTCCTATCACTATATCACTATAGGCGACCAGAGCGGGACGCAGCCCTGAAAGTGTGGACGAACCAGAGTTTTGTAAAGCTGCAACATGACCTCGTATCTCTTAAACTCTATCCCTCGACTTATGAGAGCTATCACCCCATAAGCTTTCTTAACTACCCTATCTACCTGTGAGGGAAAGGTTGATGAAGGTGGATTAAATATAACCATATTGATAAAATTCGCCAACCATTATTTATTTGAATGTCAGTGCAGTCGGTTAAACAGGCGATTCTTCTTCCCATCAAGTCCAGAACAATATGCAGTGATCTTGACTGAACTTAATTCCCATGTTTGCATTCCTCGCCATTATAAAATTCTGAATGAGAAATAATGAATGTGGACTTATCATTTAACCATGATCCCTTCGTCGAAAATAGAAACTTAGTTTCATCAGATTTATTTCATGTTTGAAATATTTATCTCCTATATATAACGCTTACTTCATTTTTTTGTATACACGTAATTCAGTGAATACTTAATTCCACCATAGGGCGACGATGGGGTAAGTTACAGTATATATTTTTTACCATTCCATTTCCGCGTATTCTCTTTGAGAAAAATGAATGATGCCTTTGGAATTCCGATACAGACGTCACCGTATCTGGAAATAATAATTATGATGATGATGATGATGATAATGATAATGATAATAATAATAATGTTCTTACTTTTTTCCTTAATTATAATGATATTTTCATGCCTTTGGTATCATACCATAAGAAATATAATATAATTTCTTATAGTAAAAGATATAAAAAAGAAATAAACGTGTTAAGAATCTATAATCTAGCCTTAATTAACGACAAAGAGAGAAGGTAATTATGATACAGTTCCGATATCCCATTATGAAATTTGGACGTGGGAAAAACATGCCATCTGCTTTAGAACCACTTGGGACTTTATATACAATGAACACAATAGGAATTCCCTGCATATTGTTTAAATGTTCTTTTTCCTCAGACCACCGAGCTCCAAGATTGGTGTCCGGAAATGATGAATGCACGGGAAGATTGGAAGTACAATTTGGAGAAACCTGGAAAACTGTGTGTGATCTACACTGGGATATGAATGATGCCAGCGTGGTGTGCAGTCAACTTCAATGCGGAGTCGTTGTTGCTGTGCGGGGAGGAGCTTATTTTGGAGAAGGAACAGGACTTGTTTCGACTCATGCCTTTGAATGTCAGGGTAATGAGTCGAGTCTATGGGACTGTCCATTTTCCTCAGGACCTCATCGTTGCACCCATGAGAATGATGTTGGTGTGATCTGTTCTGGTGAGTACCAAGGATCCAGAAATCTGTTATCGACAATTCTCCCATTAGCGATTTGCAAATTGCATCAGCGGAGCACTGTTCGATATGATTTTCATCTGACATTGACTGACAGATTAAGAGGATGAAAGTGCCGAAAGAATAAAATAATGATTGACTTCAATTTGGTTTCGACGAAAAAAATTTGGATATTTGAAGACTTCAATAAGCTGTAACAAAAATCACCAACAAAAGCGTAACAATTACGCTGTTAAAATCACATAGCCTGGAAGTTTGTAGTTTTGCACATTTACTTCTGCATCAAGACACTGAGTGTCCTTAAAGACGTGAAATTTGTTTCATCGGGGAACTTAATGGCCAGCGTTATGCACGATGACACACGCTCACAAAAACGTGCATGTTAAGTTGCGTTAAGTTCACAAAACATGCAGAGACATTCGCATTTCTATGTTCGTAGGAAAATAGTTGGTCACGCAGCGTTATTATAAATTAAGCAATACATTATTGCAGTGGAAAATATATAAAAAATGCGAACTGGTATATTCCTTCAGAAATTGTGTGAAATACATCTCGCAAATTTACTCAGCACGCCTTCCAAATTATACCGTACACCTTAACGTGAAAATTAATAATTCGAATAAATTTAATGATACTGGATTTTGTCACATGTCTGAATACAGGCATAAAACTGATTAAACATTAAAATGCAAAGCAGGTTTTGTAGCTCTATAAGGGCTATCTCTAAAACACAAGTGAATTAAATATGATTTATTTCAGTAGTGATACGTTGATGGATTATTGAATATTGCCCGAAACAATTCTCCTTTCTTCTGAACGGAACCACACAGATAAATTTGTGTGGTACTGTAGATAAATAGAAACCATTGTTTTTGCCGCACAACTTTGAATCATGCATCTGCACTAGTATTGAAAATAAATGATTATAGCGAGGTAACTTGTTGCAATAGCGTTTGGATTTTACTGCTAGAAATTTAGAAATAATGACTGTAAAATGATAAAAAAACAGCAGAAAGATAAATAAAATATCAGCTATATAGCTGTTAGTTGAACGACAGATAGTTTGATAATTCACATAGTTTATAATCATCAGCGGACATTTGTTGGGACCTAATGTGATTAACAGCTTGAAAGTTGCTTATGAACCTAATAAATGAGTCGTCAGTGAAATTAGCAAACATGGATACAGATAATGGAAAAGTGCAAAGAAAATATACATCACAAGCAAAGACAAACGTCAATTTAATCGTCAATAACGAAAAAGGAATTCGAAAATGTCCCGTGAGAGTGCTTAATATTTGAATGCTTGATGCATCCTCAAATATTACATATAAATACGAAAATCAATAAATATAATACATATTCATATCGGCCATTGAGTGGGCAAGAACTGCATGGGTCGAATATGGTGCTGAATAATGGTATTTTCAACTTCGACAGAATATAACATTTAGAGTGATGGGCATCAAACTGAACGATCAACAGAATCAGCAGTATAGTATAGAAATCAGGCAAGGAAACCCTTCTTCACCTGCATGGCCCAATGTTTGAAACAATGGTATCCATTCTGTTAAAAAACAAACCTTCAAAAACGCGAGATTCCTGTCATGGTATAAGCAGATTATTCACAACACTTAAAAATGCCTTTGAAAAATGTTTGCGGGTCAATAAGATTTTTTAAAAAAACATGTCTGCATTGTGCTATACTCTGTTATTTTCGCAAGGCTCTGCCGAGCAGGCGCACTGGATGGCGGTACTATCCTGTGCAAGTTTTTTTTATTATTAGTTTATGTCGCGATTAATTAACTGACTTCCTTTATTAATAAAACAGGGAATGATGTCGCGCGGCTCGTTGATGGGGGCAACAGATGTTCCGGCCGGGTGGAAGTTCAGCACGGGGACCAGTGGGGAACACTTTGCGATGAGTATTTCAGTTTGGAAGATGCTGCCGTGGTCTGTGAACAGCTACAGTGTGGTGCAGTAAATGCAACTCCCAGAGATGCATACTTTGGCACAGGAAACGGGCCAATGTGGAAGGATAACTACATTTGTTTAGGCAATGAGTCCCGATTAGCTGATTGTCAAGTCTCAGCGTGGAGTCAGATCAGCTGTTCGCATGGAGATGACGCCAGCTTGATCTGCACCGGTGAGTGGTTGAAGCATTTGTCTGAATGAAACCCTTCTTTGGTCGTAGAGATATCCCTCACAGAGACAGAAATAAATAAATAAATTTTCATTCAGGTGTATCCAAAAATTTCCTGCAAAACCATGTCACGAAACTAATATTTTTGTGGTAATAATCACCGTTTGCAATTTGGACTGTCTTACTGTGGATATCCAGACCTTGAGTACACAGTGAATAAAACCAAAATGTGAGGAGAAAATATTTGAAAGTGCAGAGAATTATGTCAATTACTGTTTCAAGATAGTAATTTTTAGTACCAGTTTAAAATCTGTAAAAATAAAGATGTAATATTTGCAGGTGAGTTAACTCATTATAAACCGTTGACAAAAAACGATGACTGATAATAAAAAAGTAAAAGGCTTCCTTTATGTTAGGCGAGTAAGACTAACACCTGAGACAGCTCTGTGCCTGTCTTTTTTATCCATCGGATTGGGAAGAGAGGTTAAATGGCTTCTGGGGTGATTGTCTTGTAGGAAATCAGTGTATAAGCTAATCTTTGCCGCTAATAGCTGAAAATATCTGGGATACATTGGCTGATTATTAACTGTTCTACACAATCCCATCCATATTGTAGATGACATTTGGTCTCTGCGGCTGACCGAAGGGGGAAGCCGCTGCGACGGCCAGGTGGAGGTTTATGATAACGGCAGATGGAGCAGAATCCAGGATAACTTCTGGAATATCGATGAAGCCAACGTTGTCTGTAATCAACTGCGTTGCGGTGTGGCCACATCCTCCTACATCGCCTCGGGGCACAGAGGGAAAGGTGGGCCCGTGTGGGTGACCGACCTTCAGTGTGAAGGAAGCGAATCACATCTCCAAAATTGCAGGAGATCCATATTGAATCGGACTTCCTCCGACATCATCGGCGTCGGCGTCCTGTGTTCAGGTGAATAGCTTGGAAAACTCGAAATTTTAATTTGTAATATTGTCTGGCTATTAATTATATATAGATAAATTTAGACACACTGAGACCTGCAAAGATATTTATATCTCCATTTGTTTAATCAAATCGATGTGGATAATCATATCCACTCTTGCAGGATTTCCAATTTATATACCCACCACAGCTTCTCCAACATCCCCGCTCCTAAAACATACGAGCGAATTTATTGCACTCAATTAACTTAGTAGCTAGTACAAGTTGGGAAGGCGCATAGAAAACTGAGCACGAATGAATAAAAACGTAATTATCTGGACTAAATGTACAAACTTCGCAGAGAAGTTCAGCATTAATTCTGCTTCGCTTGAACTACGAAATTGCTGCAATGTTTTCAACAATTTATCCATAATTCAGGATATGCACTGAACGGAATCGTCCTGGCAGATAGACCATTTTCCAATTGATTACAATAAAGTACCAATGGTTCTACCTGCTCTCTCTCTCTCTCTCTCTCTCTCTCTCTCTCTCTCTCTCTCTCTCTCTCTCTCTCTCTCTCTCTCTCTCTCTCTCTCTCTCTCTCTCTCTCTCTCTCTCTCTCTCTCTCTCTCTCTCTCTCTCTCCCTCTCTCTCTCTCTCTCTCTCTTGCCCCAACCCCACCCACACCCCTCACTTATTCCCTCTATGTTATTGCTAGTTTCATTGTTAGTCCTTTCCAAAATCAGACTTGCATTCAGATCTCAATATATGATGCTTTAGGTTAAAGCAATGGCACAATCGGGAACCTTCAGGTAATGTTACAGCTTGGTCAGACCCCACTTGGAGTACTCTGTTATATTCTGGTCAGCTTACTACAGAGTAAATGCGGATGCTGTAGATGGTGTGCAAAGGAGATTGACGAGGATTTTGCCTAGATTGGAGAGTGCGCGTTATGAGAGTGGGTTGAGTGAACTCGTCTGTTTCTTCCTGGAACGACGGAGGGAGATAGGTGACCTGATAGAGGTGCATACAAAGATAATAAAAATTATATTTTGGGTCATTTCTTAGGAGTGAAATGGTAGTACAACGGGGCATTGTTTTAAGGTTATTGGAAGTGGATACAGAGGGGATGTACGGGATAAGATTTTTACAAAGAGAGGTGGGTGCATGGAATGCACTGTCAGTGTTGGATGCGGATACAATTGGGTCTCTTAAGAGACACTTAAATGGATACTTTGAGCTTAGAAAAATTGAGTGCTATGTGTTGGGGAATTTGTATGCAGTGTAAAGAGTGGGTTACATGCTGGGCACATCTATGTTCTTTGTTGTATGCTGTGAAAAAAAGGAAATTGGTTGCTCAAGGAAGGGATTCTGGAGGGGGAATTTGAAACAAGAAATTTGCAAGTAAGTGAAAAAATGAAGCGATGGTACTGAAGCCTGGCATTATTTCTGATCGGAACCATTAGGGATACGGACTCAAATAAACGTTCAAATACGACGGAAATAATTGTCTTTTACTTCAAATATTTTTTCGCTACATCTTTTAATGAAATAATTTGGCGATATTTTTGTTCGTGCACTAATACCTTTTTTCATGGAATTTTTATTTTTGTGCATCAGTATGTCTAGTTACCAGGAGTGTCTGACAGAGATCAATTTTGTGATATTAATTCTGAAACAGCATTAATCGTTTGTTATAATCCGTAGATTTTCTCTGAAACTCTAGTCTTGATTTTTCAATGTATGGGATGATATTGGTTGTCTATATACTGGTGCATTCAGTTATATTCTTTTGTATAAAGTGACACATGCTCGTGGGCATAAATGTGATGCATTTCAATTTACTGTTGATCTGAACTGCTGATTCGAAAAAAGAAAACGGTGGAAGTGTATGTTTCAGAATACCTCTTGGTGGCGGTCCCAGGTTGCATTATTGTCAAAATCCTGTTCCCGGTACTTAAACAACTAACAGTCAAATGCCGTGCATTCCATTTACCAAGGGAGTTCCATTCTGCCACAATCCTGACTGGATAATGCCAGCGGCTGATTATAGTCTAGCGCTCGAATCAGTGCATTATTCAGTATACCTTCCATTCCACGAGCATCTTCAAATTGCCGACTTTAAATACGATTATTTAAAGAAAACACGAACTAATTACCATCAACATTTAAACTGCAGCGACAGAGATTTCAGCACAACAGATCACTGTAACAGTGAGATATAGGATGCTTGGATGTTCAGTTGATCACAGAGCTTGGCAAACTTTTCTGCTCAGTGCGACTAGGCAGAAAAATGGTTCGGCACAGCCAAGAAGGGCCAAAAGGCCTGATTCTGTGCTGTAATGTTTTATGGTTCTATATGGTTTGCAGACATTTCGGCTCCAACAGGGAAGCCATAATCAGTGCGAACTTGGGAGTGTTGTATCTTCAGAATACCGGCTTATATATATTCCTTCGGGGTCCGAATGGATATTGACTACACATCGTAATCTGATTATCTAGTTCAAAACTATGAGCATTTAACAACAGAAGATTCTAATTGGCTATCTTACGGGGGGGGGGGGGGTCCGCTAAAAATATTGGTCTCGAGGTCACTAGCGATACGTTGATTGTTGACGTCATGGGTTATCATTTTTTCCTAAGCTTTCATATATCAGATCCATGGCGATGTGTCTGTTGATGGATCCGTCTGTAGAAAACCACGCTTCGAAAAAATCTCACTGTGTTTTTTCTTCTTGCTTGAATCCGGTCTCAGGCTGCCGTCCAGTTAAAATGGTGTCGCTTTACGTCTTCATGAGATGAATCTAGCGAAAGTGAGTCAGACCTTCTAGCTGGTTTTCATGTAGAGTGATCGACCGATTTTTTCCTGTTTGACTGACTTAGTACTTTTCGCCGTCACTACGATGACTTTTGAATGTAATATTTGTTCCATCAATGATATTTTGCTGCACTTTGTGTTTTGATAGCTTCGTCCAGAATGTTGCAGCAGGTTGTGGGTAAATTTGATGCTATCGCATAAAAAATAAGACATAGCAACAGAATTAGGCCTTTCAGGACACTGTACATCCAGGGCAAATGTACAAAATTAAGGGAGGAAGTTTAGTGGAGACATCAGGGTTAGATTTTTTACACAGGGGGTTGGAGTGCATGGAATGAGTTGCTAGGGATGGTGGTGGAGGCTAAAACATTAGGGGTATTTAAGAGCCTCTTCGACAGGCACATGGATGAAAGAAGAAATGGAGGGTTATGGGGTAGGGTGGGTTTAGTATTTTTTTAAGTATTATATTGCCGGCACAACATGGAGCACAGAAGAGTCTGTACTGTTCTGTAGTGTTCTGTGGTTCTATGGAATCTACTACGCATCTATCAAGGTTGATCTCGGATTCCAGTCTACAGCAAACACCTGCCTTCTGGCCATATCTTTTGATACTCTGTCTGACCAAGTAACGATGAGCTTCCGCCCCAACTCTCCATACCGACTCGGCCTCCGCCGCCGACTGTGGCATATCATTACAAATATTTACTACTAGATGGCTGAACATATTCCTCTGTACCCTTCTTTTAAACGGGCGCCCCTCAAAACTGAGGCGGCGTCATCTACCTCTGGATACCCACACCATAGGAAACATCCTCTCCACACCCACCCTATCTTGTCCCGTCAACACTCATGTGACACCTGTTAGTATAGATCCACCTGCCGGACACACCTCTTATGTTAACACCTTCCTTCCCGAAATCATCATCGTCAATCTTCTCTGCACTCTCTGCAATAAGCGCACACGCTTTCAGAGAGATAGGGCTAAAATTGCTGAGAATCCTTCAAGTGCGGTCTGTCTAGTGTCTTATAAAGGTACAATATTATCTCCTTGCTTTTATATTCTATTCCACTTCAGAGAAATGTCAACATTACATTCGTCTTTTGCTCCCACAGACTGAACCTCTAAATTAACCTCTGGTAATCTTTCACGTGTACTCTTAAGTCCCTCTGCACCTCTGATGATTGAAACTTCTCCCCAATTAGATAATAGTCAGCATATTGCTCATTTTTTTCGAAATGCGTTATCATACATTTGGACTCTCAGCACTACTTACCACGACACACTTCTTTCTTAATATCAGCAAGCTTTGACCATCAAATCCATTAACTGAATCACTAAACGCAATGTGAAAAGCAGCGGTCCCAATACTGACCCTTGAGGAACAGCGTGCGTCACTGGCAACTAATCAGAAAGGGCAGCTTTCATTCTCACTCGATGCTTCGTACCTATCATCCATTCCGTTATCCGTCTCCGTTCCTTTCCTAAACGCCATGGGATTTAATCCTGTTAAGTAACCTTATTTGTGGCACCTTATTAAATGACATCGAAAGACCAAGTAAATATCCACTGCCTCACCTTTTTCCACTTTACTTATTGCTTCCTCGAAGAACTAACTCTAACATATATATCAGACAAGATTTCCCTCAGCAGAAAACATGCTGACATTGACTTACGTTATCATTGTTTTCCAAGTACCTCGGAGGATCATCATTTATAATAGAATCCAACAGTTTCCAAACCACTGTGGATCGATGAACTGGACTATAATTCTCTCTCTCCTTTCCCTTCCTCCTTTCTTAGAGTGATATTTACCATCATGCCAGAATCAAGTGATTCTTGTAAGGTCACGACCAATGCATCTGTTATCTCTTCTGAAATGCCGAACCTGTCCTTATCCTAGAAATTACCTAGGGTAAACTGGGTAGCTGTCTATTTTTCTGAGCTCCATGCACCTGTCAAGGAGTCTGTTGTAAGATGCTAATGTATCCTCTTTCACCATCGTCGCCGGCAGCCCATTCCACACACTCGCCACTCCCTACATTAAAAAAAAACATGTCATCTCTGTACCTACCTCCAAGCACCATAAAACCCTGGATAAAAAGAAAATATCTCATAATCTTATACACCTCAATCATGTCACCACTCATCCTCTGGCGCACCAAGGGTAAAAGGACGAGATCACTCAACCTATTCGCATAAGGGATGCTCCCTGGTCCAGGCAACATCTTTGTAAATCTTTTCTCAACACATTCCAAAGCTTTCACATCCTTCCTGTGGTAAGGCGACCATAACTGAGGAAAATACTCCAAGTGGGGTATGAACAGCTTCCAATGTAACTGGAACATTACCTGTCGGTTCCGAAATTCAGTCCCGCGATTTATGAACGCCAATGCTCCGCAAACTTACTTAACCACAGAGTCAAACTGTCCAGCATCTTTATTGTCGAATGGTCCCGGACCCCAAGATCCCTGTGATCCTCCACCCTGTCAAGAGTCAAGAGTCTTCCCATTAAAACTATATTCAGCTGTGATATCTGATCTACGTACCAAAATGAACCATCTCACATTTATCTAGGTTGAACCCTATCCGCAAACACTCAGCCCAGTTTTGCATCCTATCGGTGTCCCGCTGTGCCCTCTGACAGCCCTCCACACTATCCACAACACGGACAACCTTTGATTCATCAGCAAATTACTAACCCATCTCTCCACTTCCTCCTCCAGAGCATTTATAAAAATCAAGAAGGGTATTGGTGCAAGAACAGGTCCCTGAGCCACACCACTGGTCACCGACTTACACGCAGAATAGGACTCGTCCACAACCAGTCTTTGGCTTCTGTGGGCAAGCCAGTTCTGATTCTACAAAGCAATGTCCCCTTGGATCTCCTGTCTCCTTATTTTCTCATTAAGCCTTGCTTATTGTACCTTTCTAAATGCCTTGCTGAAACCCACGAAGGAAGCTTGACAATTCTGGCAGGGTTTGCACAAGGTAAAGTCAAGCGATGTAGTGGGCAAAAAGCTTCCAGATGGGCTCAATCCTTTTATGCCCGCTTTGAGTGTCAAAACGTGACGAGACATCAAGAATTCCCGAAGCCACCGATAATTCTGTGATTTAAGTCTGTGAGGCTGACATGCAATTAGCGTTCATGAGGGCAAAGTCACCAAAAGCATCCGGCCGAGAAGGGATATCCGGCCATGTAGTTCAGATCTGAGCTGATCAACTGCCTGGCGTGCTCAGGGAGATCGTCAGCATCTTGCTTCGGCAGTCTGATAGAGCCACAAGTAAACTTCACATACCGATTTCTTATGAGAGTCTGGTGATCTGCCTGAAGAACTATCGGTCAGTTACAATGGCAGCAACAATGAGGAAGTGTTTTGAGAATTTGTTAATGGAACATATCAACCTCTGCCTCAGAGGAGACATGTCCGTGTTACACAAGCCTGTCGGTGGGCGAAACCAATTGCAGAACACGGGCGCGGTGGCAGATTTGGGAGGCGTTATTGACGTATCGAGGAGAGTCGGTATCGTTATCCACGAGAGTCTTTACCCGGAGACCTGGGTTTGGAGAGAATCCAGGACCGATGTTAGACATAGGACTGACAGTCCTTAGAACAATGAAACGAGGTTACTCACACCGGAGTCGACCAACCAACTGGCAGCTCTTTGTTGTCTTTATCCTGCATTTTCTGATGGAAAGCAGGAGTGTATAGTTAGTGGAATCTGGGAATGATGGGAAGTTAAACGAGGGGACTGAGGCCCAATTCCGGAGGTAAATAGCAAGGTACGGTTTGACAGAAAGTACCATGTCATCCCATATTTGCCTATTAGAGCAATAGGTTCACTAAAGATGCCATCTTATTGGCTCTTCATTCTGTCCAGGAACATCTGGACAGTAAAGATACACACATTACAGGGTTGTTTCTTCACCGCAGCTCAGCATAAAATGCCACCATCTCCTTACAATTGATCAAAAAAATGAAGTCGGTATCCCAATAACTACTTGTACAATTGTATCCTCCACTGCAGACCCAGACAATATGTTCCGAATGACAACAACGTCTAGTCTAAAATCTCCATCAGCACTGGTGATCCAAAAGTTTGTGAGCATAGCTTCGTGTTTCATTCGCTTTAAACTACACCTCCGCCATTCTCAAATTTGCTGACGACCATACTGACGTACACCGGATCAAAGTTGATGACACAACAGCATTTTGAATGGATATTAAAAAGCAGGAGTTGTGGTGCCACAGCACCAATCTCCTCCTCAAAGTCAGCATGATAAATTGGAGGTATTCGGTTCAGGAGGAGGAAACCAGCAGACCATGCGTCAGGCCTCAACGGAACATCAGATGCGGAGATGGTCAGAAATTTCAATTAACCCCTGTTATTATTTCGGAGGACCTGTCCGTGACGCAACACATAACTGCAATTGCAACGATAGCACACAGAGCCCCGAGTTTGTTGGAAGATTTCGAAGACTCGGCATGGTATTTAAAAAAAAAACTTCGGAAGGTTTGTAGTAGAAAGTATATTAACAAGCTATATCACAGCTAGGTATGGAAGCATCAATTCTACTGAAGGGAAATACTACAAAAGGAAGTGGAAATCAATTTACTGAATATGCGAATTTCGACATCGTTTTTGGTGACATATACGAACCTTGATAATAGATTTATTTTGTAATAAAAACCCAAAACTAATAAACAAGATCAATAACCTGGGTCTCTGTTCCTCCCTCTGCAACTGGATTATCGACTTCCTCATCAGGGACCGCAGTTAGGATCGAAAACAAAATCAACAATGACACAACTATATTGCCCTATATTCTCAGGCAGTGTCCTTTGGTCTCAGACAGGAACAACATTGGAAACATGCTCTGCATATCCACTCTGTCAAAGCCTTTCATCATCCGATAGGTTTCAATGAGGTCAACCCTCATTCTTCTGAATTCTGGTGAACACAACCCAGAGCCATCAAACGCTCTTCTTATGAAAAGACATTCTGGTGAACCTCCTTTGGCCCACTCCATTTTCCACAGATCCATTCTGAGATAAGTGGCCCAAAACGGCACAGAATATTACTAGTGAGGTCTAACCAGAGCTTCAAATAATCTCAAAATTACATCCATTGCACTTGTCGTAATATCCACAAGCTCACTATCGTTTGGAGAATCCTGCACAAGGGCTCCTAAGGCACTTGGCGCTTCGTTTTTTTTTGTAATTTCTCTCCGGTTCGGAAACAGTAAAACCTTTCCTTTTTTTGGCATGACCATACAGTACCCGAAACCGTACTGTATCTGTAATTTTTGTCCACTCTCTTAAGAAAAAATTGTAATTCTGCGGCCTATCACCTCCTCAAATCTAACTGACCCTCCAGCTACCTTCGTATTGTCTGAAAACCTCTCAACGAAGTCACCAACAGAATCATCCGAATCATTGACACAGAACGTAAAATGAATTGGTCCAAAATCACTAAAATCACCACGTGTCGCCGGCGGCCACCGAGAAAAGAGTCCCTTCATTCCCGATCTTTGCCTACTGCCAATTAGCGACAGCTCTATCCATCCTAGAATATTTCCTTTAATACAATGGGCTTCAACTCATTAAGCAGTCACATGTGTGGCAAGTTGACGTTGGCCGTTTGAAGATCCAAGTACCACAAAATCAACCCATTCTCCTCTGACTATCCTGCTTATTATTTCTTCACAATAATTACTCCAGATTTGTCAGACATTTGTTTATCTTCTGCATTCTCATTGATAATAGACTTCAATATATTTCCAAACACTGAGATCAGGCTTACTGGCTTATAGTTTCCTCGTTTGTGCAAAAGGCAGGGAAATGGAAAGGCAGCAGATGTGATAAAACGTCCAAATACCAGCCGCTGAGTTCCGTCCTTAATGCGAGAAGCAATTCTCGCTTCTCGATATGTTCTATTCTTCCATACTTACATTTTATGTTTAGATTTTAAACGTTTTTAAATTCCAGAATAATTGTTACATCACGGCACAATACTTTTTAAGAGTAATAATAATTCCAGAATCATCTTTCGAAACGACAACCTGGTGATGTTTATAATTTCTAATATACTGATATATTTTCCATGTTTCTGTTCGATAGGCCACTTGCAGTTACGTCTCTCCGGAAGTGAAGATTCATGTGCTGGTCAGCTAGAGGTTTATTACCGTGGATCTTGGGGCGTGGTTTGTGATGACTCCTGGGATCTGGTTGACGCTAACGTGGTCTGCAGACAACTGGGTTGTGGACATTCTTTGGAGGATAAAACTCACGATTACTGCGGAAGACGCTCTCTCCCAGTTTTGTTAGATGAAGTGAGATGCTCGGGTAACGAAACATTTCTCTGGGAATGTCCATCAGCACCATGGCGCGAACATGACTGCAGTCAAAAAGAAGCTCTGACATTAACATGCTCTGGTAAAGAAAATTTCAATTTGTTAAAATTTATTTTTATTGTTTTTGCAGCACGCAGCGACTACGGAGATGTAATAAATAAATAAAGCAGGAAAGGACGCCATTGGGCCAGGATGAACTGTCAAAATGTTGACAATGCGTGAGAGCACACCTACGCAGAAACAATCAACTTATTCCCTACGTATCTGGAATGGTCATATTTCCCATGGCTAATGTCAGAACGTTAATCACCCTGAGTTCAGTATTGATTCTGCCTAATAACTCTTCTGCCCTCGCTCCAGTGTTTACCCGTTTTCTTTACACAAACTAGGCAAGTAAAGAATCACCAGTCTATGCATAGATGCAGTTTGATGGTCGACAGATTATTCACCAACTCTTTACACTACTCAAGGAGCTGTGTAAAAAAAAAGCACCGTGAGTCGTTCTTACAAAGGATAGATTCAAATGTTGAATCCAGATGTTGATTCAAATTCCTTCGACCCATAGAAAAGTGCGCCTGACTAAAATATGCAAGCGATTCTTAAATTTCCGATCTCCTGAGGAAATTCAATTACTTAGACATGCAGTAGTAAGTGGCTGTGAACATACAAGTAAGCAGAGCCAGCTGGTGACGAGAAGTAACATAGCAATCCAAACCAGGAGAGACGGAATAATACAATTTATCAAACTGGAAGATGCAAATTCCACGTAATAAAATAAAAAAAAACAACTAATTGAATTCAAAAACATGCCGTTGTTGTTTTTTTTTTCAATTTCCACTGCTTCTTTCCCCCCATGTTTCTTTACCTCTGCTTCTCACTTATTAAAGCAATTGGTAAAGAAAATCTGAAGTAAAAGTACCTCACGAAACAAAATCAACTAGAGGAGCCAACGTGAGAAATTTGATACTGAGACTGGAAGGTTGTAATGTGTCCAGAGAAGACAAATTTTCTATTGAGTTTTAATGTAGCAGAGAAGAATAAACGGAAGATAACAGGATCTGTGTAGTTGTGGCATAATGAAGTAAAGTGCCAAAAAGCCAGAAGCTCATGTGAGGTCAGCTTTTCTGAACTCAAAACACTATTTTCTTTTCAAAATAGTGTAGGTGATCACATTAGAATCTCCAAAGATAATGCCTGGAATACATATAAAATGTTTTTTTTTAATCAATCCTAAAATCTGTTTCAAATTCTGTTATTGAATCGGAGGATAGAATAAATGAAAATAATATTGTAATTTCGCCTTTATTTCATCACAGTCTGCTATTAGTCTGGGTTTAGTTGGTGCGGTCTTAAGAATAAGGTACTGAGGTACAGTCAACACATTTAACCACGTCCCGCTTTTGCCCCGAAGAGCAAGTGACGGTTTGTCTCGGTCCACTTATTTCCAACGACTCAATTCACACTTTTCGTTAAGGACAGAGGATGGACAGTTTCTCCTCGCTCTTCAACTTCTTCCCTAAAGGATTTGAAATATTTACCTTTCTCAATTGTTGGTGAATCCGATGAGATTCCAGTATCAGTCCGCTATTCCTCAATTTTCCGTCACTAACCCCTTCTCTCTTTTAAGTAATTCAGCACAATATATCACTCCGTGCTTCCTGGCTTCGCTTAATTTTGCTAATCCATCACTTCCTACTGAATATGCACATTTTATTTGATTGTCCTAGCTCTACACAGCACGTATACACACACACACACACACACACACACACACACACACACACACACACACACACACACACACACACACACACACACACACGGATAATTTCTTTTGCAGAAGAACTACAAACTCGAATACCATTGTATTCTAATTTTGCGAATACCCTTGTTTCAAATGCATCCTTATCAGAGCACAAAAAGCTGCGCCTACAGGACCAGGACGGAGGAAGTCGATGCAGAGGAAGAATTGAAGTGTGGTACAACGGGACGTGGGGAACGGTGTGCTCCACGGATCTTGATGCCAAATCTGGAGAAGTGATTTGCAAACAAATGAAATGTGGACCAATAAAATATATTTATCCTGGCTCATATCAATTTGGAAAAGGACTTGGACCTATATGGTTGGATGAGATTGAATGTACAGCACACGAATCGACCCTTTGGCAGTGTGAGTCACAACCGTGGGGAAAACACCAGTGTGACCATTCGCATGACGGAGGAGTTGTATGTGAGGGTAAATAAAGAGAGTCTTATATCTATTTACGTTTTACATATTTTTGTATAAAATCGTCAAAATATTTATTTTGCCAACAGAATCCAACATGACGGAAGGATTCACTGAAAAAGCCTGCTTGCAAGAAAACACATTCTCCTCTTTCCCTTCAGAAGGTAACGAATTCGAAACGCCTTTGTTGAAATCAGAAAACCTTGTATAAACGTCGCTATTAGAAAAAAATAATTTCGTTCCTTTTTCCTCTCAAAGAAATTGTACCCCCATTGACTAAAATCCTGGTTTCCCGTGACCCTGTTGAGCACTGCCAAATGGGAGTGTCTTGGGAAAAATTCCATGCCCAGACGGAAGATAACTGGAGTTAACTGGAAATAATTGGGAGAATTTGTTATCTGGCAAGATTATAAATGATATGCAGGAATTGTCTTATGACCAGCTGGACGGACTTGGGAATCGGTATTACCTGGGAAGGAGGGAAGTGAACGATGGAAGTAATGGGGATATTCAAAGGCGAGAGACATTGCTGGTTTGATCAAAATAAATGAAGCAAATATATGTAAACAGAGGCATACATAAATGCTGTCGGGCTACTGGGCAATATAGAGAGCTGAATAAAGGCTGCGATCAATAGATAAAGATACCTATTGGGTTGGAAATATGAGAAAAGGAAACTTCAAGCCATCCTGTGTTACATTACCAAAATAACACAAGTGGTTAACTAGACAGAACATAGGACGACGTATGTTCAAAGCCCGCAATTTATGGTTGGATTGAAAGATATGCATGAGCTGTATTCGACTATTTTCTTCGCTGGTATGAACTAAAGACAGAAAAACGGTGGCTGATAGTGTCTTCGTCATGTGTTTGAGTATTTCGTGATGAGGTATGAGTTGAAGAGGAAGGTCTGTGACTTGCCTTCATTAATCGGACACTGATGGTAGGAATAAGATATGTTGCGTGGTCATTCAACGATGAATTGACTGCATAAAGTGTTTCTGGTTATGTAAGGCAATGGTTTCACATTATTTATATTGCCATTAGTCGCATTTCAAGAACCGTGTGGGGACTATAAAAGAGACGTACTCAGAGTCTGCCTGGATAAGAAAGGACGGAAACACTTCAGACTCATTCTGCGGACCTAAAATTAGTCCTAACAGATGCATAACATTAGGTGAGACAGGTCAATTGGAGAGTCTGAATCATTGTAATAAAAATACCAAATATTAACGGAGGCATTTAAGGTGACAGACGATTGCTTAAATGAAGTGTTAGAGGAAAACCTTTATTCGTAAATTAACCATGATTGTGCTTGGAACGGGCTTGGAGGAGTGATATAGAAATGTTTACAATTATCATCTTTGATAGACTTTCCGCTGGAATAGGCAAGGGTAAATATTTGAGCGATATCGATTATATGAGGCATAACTTTCAGAGTTTTGGATTAAGAACTGGTGGGCCGAGGTGCCTGTCCTTGCGTTCTATAATTAGTTCTATTTTTCCTCTGACAAACATCAGATTCCCAGGCTAATTATTAAATAAATTTTCATTTTATTCTTTCATACCTAGATGTTCCATTGCAACTTGTTGGCGGCAGTCACAGCTGCTCCGGAAGGCTTGAGGTACAAGTTAATAAAAGTTGGGGCACGGTGTGTGACGACTCTTGGGATCTGGCCGATGCCAATGTAGTCTGCAGACAACTAGGATGTGGCCTTGCTCTCTGGCCTCCCGAAGATGTTAAAATGACCCAGGTAGCCGCTGCTGTCTGGCTTGATGAAGTAAAATGCACCGGAAGTGAATCGTTTCTGTCCAGCTGTCGTTCCTCACCATTTGGTCAACACGACTGTGATCACAAAGAAGATGTCATCGTTCTTTGTTCTGGTATGCTTTGGGCTTTGTCTGACATTTCAATTTCTCTCCAACTGATTTGTGATTTTCGTAGTTAGAAATATCAAATATAAACGCCAACAGAGATGAGTTTGTTGAAACTTCTTTTCAATCTGTACACAGGTTCCAGAGTGTCTCCTATTGAACGCGACAATTCAGGTATGGATTTTGACGCTTAAATATCGCATTTATGCTGCAGATATCAGGAATTGATTATTCGTATTGCCTCACTGCTAAGTTCACAATGGATGATTTGGAAACTGTATGGGACTGTATTGTCTCGCCCATTATTTTAAGCAGGAATATGCAGAATTCTTAATAACATGAACTCCACTCCCGTTCAAACATTTTTTGTGACTCAACTTGTAGCACATTCGATCGTCTTGAGAAAGTTTTGATGTTTGCAGATAGTAAAAATTAAAGTTAAAAGGAAATTTGTTATCAGATATCCATATATCGTCATTCACTGCCTTGAGATTCATTTTCTTACGGCATTCAGTGTACATACAAAGAAACATAAAAGATAATCTAAAGAAATTCTCAAAAACAAGTGCGGAAAAATAACAAACACCAAAGGGCAACGAAGTACGCAAATGGAAAACCAGAAACAATGTCAGCAAATGGATCAGTAAAAATTAATACTGAGAACAAGAGTTGTGTAACCCTTGAAAGAAAATATAGGTTGTGGAATCTGTTCACCACTAGAATAATTGAAGTTACGCACCCTAGCAGGATCATGGCTGTTGATAGATAATGACTATTCCTGAGCCCAGTTGTGTGAACCCAAGGCTCCGGTATATCCTTCCTGATGACATTAGCGCTAAGAATGCATGGCCTGAATAGTATTTAGTCATCCCGCGACAGCACAGCATGAAATGTGTGCTCAAAGGCAGTATAATTGAATATTTTGGACCCGAAATAATATTCGAGATTTGGTGACGTTATGTAAGAGTGCAAGTGCTCAGGCTTATTTTTGAACCCTTAATGCACGCGTTGAGGAATAAGTATCAAGGCTATGAGGTCCCATTTCCTCTGTATTGCTCTGACTTCATAAAGACCAACATCGCTATGTGGACCTGGCCTATAAATGCATATTTGGAATGAAATCAATTGCACTACTCCTAGTTACATAAAGACCGCCAGCAGTAATAATCAGCAGCTTCCCAACATTTTCTGGATCCATTGCATGTCGTATGGGTTGACTTAATCGAGTTAGCTCACTCCACTCCCACAGCATTCTCTCCTCAGCACTCCCTCAATGTCCTACCTCACTCCCCTTCCACAGTTCCCTCCTAACCCTTGTGGCCTTACCTCCTCGCCACAGCTGAGGGGAATGTGGAAGGTGGTGGAAGAAAGGAGAGGTATGGAGGTCCAAGAGTAACACTATCTTTATAATTATTAGCTAAATCTCTGTTTGCTGATTAGAGGCGGATAAGAGAAAAAAACACATGGATAAGTATGTTGAAATAATTTCTTCCTGGAACTGTTTTCATAAAATTAAACTCACTTCCCTTCTTGCTGTTCCAATCCAGCAATGCGCAGGAAAATGGAATTTGAACACGACGTTGCTTGGGGTGTTTATCCTGATTTGATACCAGGTGGCTGGAGAGAACGTTTATTGCTCTGGGAAATACTTCCGACATATCAGGCTTTATTGTGAAATAGTCCTTGTGTCTCCGCTCCGCTCTTTCTCTCATTAAATGTATAGGGACATAACTTTCAAAAATCGTGATAACTGAATATATGATTAAATTTCTTAAACATCGCTCAAAATTTCGTGGCATTGGATCTATAGTGTTTGTTTTCTGTTTATTGAAATATATGTTTTTGCGTTTCGTTTAAAGCTTTAGGAAACTGGACCCCATCTATCATGGTTACTGTCTGCATAACTCTTGGAATTATATTCATCATTGAGTTTTTAATACTGTTCACGATAACGTGGAGACGATCAGCAATCAGTGGTGAGGGCCAATTTTTACATCGATCTTTTATTGTGACGCTTTCAGTTTGTTGGTGTATTCACAAATTTTTTTTTTGTGCAGAAAAGACTAAATTAAATATGTTTTTTACCGCTTTAGTTCAAAATTAATTTGACTTTTGTGAGACATTTATAATAGTGGCTTTCACTGTCCCTTACAGTTCATGGATTTATGATAAATTTTCATTATGCAGTAATGGAAATTGAAGGTTAAATCTGATTTGGTAAGCGGCTGCTTCACTGTTTATTTCACTGTAATACTTCCATGCGCTGAAAATCTGGAAGTATAAGTTTTAAGAATCTGCTGTGTATCCTCGAATATTCTGATTCGGTTCTCCCAATCGAAGTAAGAGAATGCACTTACCCCATTCTTTTTCTTCTTATCATTTTATCATTGAATATTCACGATGCTTTTAAATTTCTTTGACACAGCCAAACTTTCTCTGTTAGGTGCTGGAGTGACGTGTGAATTTCCAACCTGTCTTCATCCGCTGCCATACTGATGGCATCTACATCTATCTAATAATAATATTAAACTCGTCATCGATTCAAATGTGATGTGTATTCATTATGAAACAATGATCGGAAATATACTCGTTCTTCTGTACCTTTCCCTTTGTCTTTCTGATGTCAAATTTATTCGGTTAATTGGTCAGGGACATGATGCACACATCTGTCCGATTCAACGATCACGTTCCCTGACTCTTCATCTTGACTAAGATCATTTTAATTTATTTTAGTTTAATCATAATATTCGTGTACAAGTTCGTTGATGCCGATGTTCATCTCAACTCCCTCTTCATTAGGTACACTAATGAGTGGCCAAGGATTACCTGTTGACTTTTACCAAGCAATTTATGAGGAAATTGAGAATATTCCACCACTCAAGAATTTTTCTGAGATGCAAGATTCAGGTCTGTATTATGACACAGAATCCGCGATGTACAAATTGATACCGTCTCAATTCATCCCATATTGTTATCAAAATCAAGAAACAACAAAAACTCACGGCTCTGCAGGTACTTCAGAAATGAAATTGTAACAAAAATAATAACGGGGTATCATACAATAAACAAAAGAGATTCTGCGGATGCTGAAAATCTTGAGCAAAGCACACTGTATTCTACTGGAACTCAGCAGATCCAGGTGCACCTATGGTAGAGAATGAACCGTCAACGTTTAGAACCAAATCATTTTATTGGCTCTGTAAAGGAGTTACAGAAGCCAAAATAAGTGGCTGGAGCATGGGAAAGGAGAGCAGGTTGGTTGGTGATAGGCAAGATCCGATGAGAGGTAAGGAACCCTATTAGAAAGTAGGAAATTAAGTCAGAACCTTCGAGGGCATAAATACATGTGGTAAATAGACGACGAAAATGCATATCTATTGTTCCCTAGCACAATAGATATGAATTGTGAGGGATGCTGAGAACACGGTTTCAACTATCTCAGTCTGGAGTCTGGAGTGGTATGATATCAATCATGATCATTGTACGGAACCTCAATGAATAATACAAATCTGAAGCATTCACTGCCTGCATCTGCTGATATAGTCCCCAGAGTATTAGAGGCATTTCCTTTCCTCTTTCCTGAAACAACTAGGATTTTTTTCAGCAATTTCGAAGAGCCTTCGTTCGAAACTTTTCGCTGTTGAACAATAGAATGTAGAACAGAGAACACTGAACACGGAGCAACATGGCACAGTGCGGTTCATTACGCTCACGATGTTGTGCCGACCTGTTAACTTACACGAGAACAATTTTGCTCTCCCATCCTACACATTCCTTAGTTGTTTTCACAGAAAGCAATTGACCACATGTGGCCACGTAAAAAGTTTACTAAATGGCCCTAATATATCTATCTCCAATACCAGCCTCGAAAGGGCGTTCCACGCTTTCACCCCTAACAAAATTACCACTGACAACACTGCATTATTTCTTCGAATCAGCTCGAAGGTAACTCCCTCATATTAGCCATTTCAGATCTTGGAAAAGGCTCTGAGGAGGAGCAGTCTACATCGAGCGATCTATAATTAAAAATTGCGCCCCCTACTTCGGGCATCATTCTGTTAAATCTCTTCTGCACGGAGTATTCATGCCGTTCAAAAATGAGCTGAGCAGAAGTGAGCGTGATATTCTCAGCGTGATTTAAGCTGGTAAATTATTTCACAGACTATCCACTCGAATAATTTCCCCACCACGAACTATGGCTCACTCTTCCAAACTTTCCAGGGACATAGCTACTCACATTCCAGTTCGAAGACATTAACTAGAAACGTGAACTCATTCTCCCTCGGAACATGTTCTGCTAAAAGCATGACGACTTCAGTCACATTAGCTTATTTTACTTCTACTTAATATATCGACTGAACTGTTACCGAACAGAAACTGTCCCCACTTAAAGAAAAGCCTTGATAAGTACCCTTTCATCGTATTACTTTATCAGTCTATCTATCTTTCTTTCTATATATTGTTATCCTTCACCTCCTGCAGGATTGCCGTAGTTATCTTCATTCGTCAATGACAGCGTTTCCAAAAGCAATACGCACACGATTTAGCAATAAAATCGATTCCATGTACACATTTAGATTATTTTATTATCAATTCAAGGTGGAACACACATCTTCCTTTTATCTTCAATTGAATAGTATTCAAGGATTATGCAATGCATGGTAAAGATTATCCTGTCATTGAAGTAATGATTGAATGATGTGTTCATTACAAAAACAAGAAAAATACAAAATAAATATCTTGAATATCTATTTCTTTGAATTTTAGTTACTGGATCCACTCATTCCATCAATGAAGTCGAATATTACACCAACGACTATATATATAGTACATGTCATGCTCCACAAGACCCTGGAGGTTTGTTTTCCAATATTCACGATCGGTACACTTATTTCCATTTTGCTGTACTTTAGTTCAATCTGTCTGTGATCATAAACCGGAAAGGAAAATTGTCGTAACATGTGCGTATTTATGTGATTGAACAATCTCGTGGTTTTGTGAGGGTCTTGCGTTACAAGAAGCGTGTTGTTAAAGCCTGTGGTCAGCATTCAATTTAATAACGGACTGATTTACCCCTTTTAAATCAGTTTGAATTATAGTCCTTTAAATACGAAGTAAACGAGCATGTTTGGAGTATAACAAAATAGATCATCTTCACAAGTAATCTGCTGCACAGCGGCAATCGTCAGAAATAATGTCTTATATATAATCGCTCCCTGATCTGGTTCCTGACGATAGCAATAATGTTGTGAGTGCCATAATTTATTCCTTAAACTGTTTGAACATGACGGACAGTGGTTGTCCTGATATTCAGCTAGGCGGGGAAAAACTAAATATGTCAGGGATGGGGTAAGAAGAGGAGCAGGGGCATTAACGGAAGCTAGAGAAGGCAATGTTCACGCCATTAGGTTGGAGTATACCAGGCCGGTATATAAGGTGTTGTTCTTCCAAGCTGAGTGTGGCTTCATTTTGACAGTAGACGAGGCCATGGATCGACATATCAGAATGGGAATCGACAGTAGAGGAGGCCATGGATAGAAACAACAAATTGAGATTTGACTATCTGATATCTGATATATCTATCCATGGCCTCCTCTACTGTCCTCTACTGACGCACACTCAGGTAAGAGAAACAACTCCTTATATACCGCTGGGTAGCTTTCAAACTGATGGCATGAACATTGACTTCTCTAACTTCAGTTAATGCCCCTCCTCCCCTTCGTACCCCATTCCTGATATATTTAGATTTCCCCACCCGCTTTTTTTCTCTCATTCTGCCCATCACTCTTCCTGTTCTCCATCTCCCTCTGGTGTACCTCCCGTCCCATGATCCTTTCCCTTTTCCAGCTCTGTATACCTTTTGCAAATTACCTTTCCGGCTCTCAGCTTCACCCCACCCGCTCGGGACTTCTTCTATCATTTCTCATTTCCTCCTTCCCCTCCTACATTCGAATCACTTACTATCATTCCTTTTAGTTAGTCCTGACGAAGGGTCTTGGCCCGAAACGTCGACAGTGCTTCTCCCTATAGATGCTGCCTGGCCTGCTGTGTTCCACCAGCAGTTTGTCTGTTTTGTTTGTTTGGTGATACTGTGTTTTGTGCTCAGTTTGACGCCAGTCATTTTCTCTCGAACAGAGCCCAAGTCCTAGATTCGCTTGCATCTGGCTTTCCGTGGTTTCTCTTCGACTGACAGTAACGATGAAATGAGCGACAGCAGTTCAGGATTTCCAAGCCACTTGCAGCTCGAATGGTCAACGGTTAATTCCCATCCTTCACATCAGTCCGATGAAGACCGAAAAACAAACTGTGCCCCCTTTTGCTTGCACTTTCTATATGTTATTGTCTGTGAAGTACGCTGTTGTAGAATTGTTCAATATAGGCACAATAAAAGTTGCCGTAATGAAATGTTAGTGACAGGCTATGGAACTAACATAATAAATGAGGGAAGAATTCTATATGATGGTTTTGAATTAAGTTGCACATTTCTATTGAGGTAGCATACTTTAGCGATGCTTGTAATCCATTTTAAAGTGAATGTCACTGTCAGTGCGACTACACTGCACACTGAAAAGCTAGGCACTATAATATTTTCACGAAATCAATATTCTTATCTGGAAACTGTCGAGAATTTCCCTACCGCATGGCTCTCTATTTCCCGAGCTTCATCTACTTATCTTTCTTAAAGGAACCTACTTAATCAGCATCTCCCACCTTTGCTGGCAGTGCTTTCTACTCACCCGCCACTCTCTCTGTGAAAAATATACCTCTGCAATTTCCTGTCTACCATCTTCTAAGCACCTGAAAACTATGCCAACTCATGGTAGCCATTTCAGCTCAGGGAGAGAAAAAGCCTCTGGCTATCCACACGATCAATTCCTCTCACCTTCTTTTAAACCTCCTCAGGTCACCTCTCCTCGTCCCTCGCTTCAAGGAGAGAAGTCCAAGTTAACTCAACCTGTTCCCATAAGGAATTCACTCCACTCCCGCAACTTCCTTGTTAACTTCCTCTACACTCTCCCACATCTTTCCTGCAGTGAGGTAATAAGAACTGAACGTAGTACTCCAAGCGGGGTCTAACCATGGTCTTCCCTTGCTGTAACATTACAGCAAGGCTCTTGGATTCACTCAGTCCCACGGTTGATGAAGACCATCACTCTATGCGTCTTCTTTACAACACTGTCAACATGCGCAGCAGCTTTGCCTGTCCTGTGGGGAAGGAGCCCAAGCTCTCATTGATCCGCAACGCTGCCAAGCCTCTTATTATTAAAAAAACGTTTTCTTAAAATCTGACCTACCATTATGAACTGCTTCACACATCTGAGCTGAACTCCACCTTCCACTTCCCATCCCAATTCTGCATCCTATCAATGCCCCGCTGTAACTTCTGACAAACCCCCAGACTATCCAGTACAACACCAACTTTTATATCACCAGTAAACTTGCTACCCACTTCGACTTGCTCATCCAGGTCATTTATAATAATTATAAAGAGGAGAGGTTCCTGAACAGTACACTGTGGAACCCTACTCGTCACCGTCCTCCATGCAGAATATGAACCATGGACAGCCGTCCCTTCCCTTTTTTGGCAAGCTAATTCTGGATCCACAAAGCAATGTCTCCTTGACACTACGCCTCATTACATTCTGAATGAGCCTTGCATGGGTGACCATACCAAGTGCGTTACTGAAATCGTTATAATCCTTAGAGTATCCACTGCTCTACCTTTATCAATGTGCTTTGTTACATCATCAAAATAATTCAGACAGTTTCATTAGGCACCTGCCCTTGAAAAGGCCATGCTGACTATGCTAAAGCAGATTATGTCTCTCCAAATGCTCATAAATCCTGCCTTTCTGTATCCTCTTTAATAACTTGCCCACCACTGAAGCAAGACTCATTGGTCTATAATTTATGATCTCTTCTCTCTTTCTTGTACACAAGAACAACGTTTACAAGCATTCAATCCTATGGCTCCTATCCCGTTCCTGCTGACGATAAATCATCGCCAGTGTCTCAGCAATCCCTTCCCTCGCTTCCCACAGTAGCCTGTTGTATAACTCATCCGGTCCCGGCGAATTATCTAACTTAATAGCTTCAAAATCTCTAGTGCATCCTCTTTCCTAATGTTTATACACTCAAGCGTTTCAGTCCGCTGTAAGTCCTCCCCACAATTGCCAAGGTCGTTTTCACTGGTAACTACTGAAGCAAAGTATTTTTAAAGGGCCTTTGCTAGTTCCTCCAGTTCCATGCGCATGTTTCCACTTTCACACCTGCTTGGTCCTACACTCACAGGGCTCATCGACTTGCTCCTCACATGCTTGTAGAATGCCTTGGGGATTTCCTTAATCCTGCTCGCCAAGGCCTTCTCGTGGCTCCTTCTAGCTTTCCTAATTTCATTTTTGTGCTGCTTCCTGGCACCCTTATAATTTTCTAGAGTTCAAACAGTACCTAGCTTCTTGAAACTTTCACATGCATTTCTTCTCTTCTTAACTAGATTTTCTACAACTTTTCGCAAATTGTCTGCTTCTATTTCGCTCATGCACCATGGTAAAGGAGATAGATTTGCGATCAATACCTCCAAAATGCTCTTCCACCGAGACGACGTTAATTTTCCAATACCAGATCAGATACAGCCCCTCCTGTAATTGGTTTCCCTACATATCTTGTCAGGAAACCTTTCGGAATACTCCTAGCAAACTCCATTATATCAAAACTGTTTGCTCTGGGGAGATGACTGTCAATATTATGGAAGTTAAGATCACCCATCACAACAACCCTATTATTATTGCAGCGTATCAGAATCTGCCTCCCCATCCGTTCCTCAATGCTTCTGTTACGATTGCAGGGTTAGGGTGTTAACTACAAAACAACTAGTAGAGTTATTATCCCATTCCAGTTTCTGACTTCCATTCACAATGACTCCGAGGACAGTGCCTTCATGACTTCCACCTTTTCCGTAGCCGTGATAATAGCCTTGATTAGTAGTACCACTGTCTCACCTCTTCTCCTCCCTCCCTGTTCCTTTTGAAACATCTGACTCCCGGAACAATCAGCAGTCATTCCTGCCCCGAGAGATCCAACATTAGGTAATGGCAAAAATATCATAGTCTAACGTATTGATCCCAATTCATACGCCCTTCCCTGTTTATGTTTCGACCTGCATTAACATAGTCATATTTCCAACCATCGGGCTCAGTGCGTCATTGTCTGACATTCCTTGTGCGGCAACCGCCCATCCTCTGCCTCTTCACTTCAGCGTTAGCAAACTTCCCTTCCAGGATATTGATTCCCTTCCAGTTCACATGCCTCGCGTCACACTTGTAAATGCCACTCTCTTCCCAGAAATGATTCCAATGATCTGAGAATATGAAACCCTGCACCACCTCCTCAGTCACGTATTCATCTGCCTATATTCCTGTTGTGACCTTCTCTAGCTCCTGGCACCGGGTGTAATCCGGAGAGGTCCTGTTCTTCAGCCTCCCTCCTAACTGTCTAAACATACTGTCCGGGCCTCTACCTCTCTCCTGCCTCTGTCATTGGTACCAACATGTCCCGCGACCTCTGGCTGCTCACGCTCATTTTCCAGAATATTCTGCAAACTTCCGGAGACATCCTGGAGGCAACACATTACTCCGGCTTCCCTTTTGCTGCCGCAGAATCTCTATCAGACCCCTAATTATCTAATCCCCGATGTCTATTGCTCCGCTTGAATTCACCTGACAGTTCTGAGGATCAGAGCCGACCACAGTGTCCGGATATGTCATCGCCCTCAGCAGTATCCGAAGGTCTACAGAAAGACCCTGCACTTACTTCCTTTACCTTTCTCGGTGTTCATACATCGATTACCCGAATTCTGCTCTGGTTCTAACCACCTGCCCAATAGTTCCATCTATTAAATGCTCTGTCTCCCCTAAGCTCACCCAACACAAGCTCCAGCTTATTAATGTGGTACTTCATGAGCTGGAGTTAGTTGCACTTCTCGCGTATGTAGTCATCGGGGGGATCCTGAGGTTCCACGATTTTCCTCATCCTGCAGGAGGAGCATTCCTCCACCATCCTGCCTGCTTTGTACAATGGGCAACCTCGACCAAGTTCTCTAAAGTGTTTCTTTGGATTCTGTTTCGTTTCGTCCACGCCACATGAGACAAAGCATGAAGCCCCTAGTCTCACCGGGAGCCGACACAAGACAATGCCGTCCCGCTCGCCCCTTCCATACTTTTATTTAATTCAAAGAGCTCTGCTCCAACACTGACTGGGTCTCCGGATTGTACACAAAGCTCTCTTTTTATACTAGATTCGCCGCTTATCCGTAGCACTCTATTTTTCTAAGCAGGAAGCATTTCATACCTTCTCACAACCTCTTAGGGCCCAATTTGACCCAAATCCCCATACTGCCTTGCTTGGTATTATTGCAAATGAATTACTTTAATCTACAGGTTTTAGTTTTTAACTCTGTTTTAGCAAGGAGAGCAATCGTGCTTCAATGGAAGGAGTCTACCCCTCCTACACATCTTCAATGGCTGAATGATATTATGTTTTATTTAAATTTAGAGACGATCCACTGCTCAGCCTTAAATTCGAAACAATCTTTTTATGATATCTGGGGACCTTTCCTAAATTATTTTTTTCAATTTATAAAGCTTAACAGTGCACAGAATTTTATGTATATTTTCTTCTTAAGCAAGTATGTTTTTTATCTAATTATTCATTATTATCCATCAGTTTTTTTCCTTCGGTAGTTGGCAGGGGGTTGATTTTTTTGTACATAAAAATTTCTTTTATGATGTATGATTTATCTTTAAATTTATGATTACGGAGTGGTATACCTTTATGTGATGTGCTATAGTATTTTGATTAGTTTTATTACAATATATGAATGTACACAGTTTCTGTTGAGATGTATCTATGTGTTGCACTCTGTATGCCTTGATTTTTCTTCTTCTGAATAAAAATACAGTAAAAAGAAAGACAGAAAAATCGAGGGAAACTTCTTCACCCACAGAGTGGTGACGGTTTGGAACCTATCACAACAGGGAGAGCGAAATGGAACAACAGGGGAGGATTTAAACGGACTGTCAGGTAACAGAATCACAGCACAGCACAGATACACTCTCTTTAGCCCACGAATATTCGTCCAAACTAATTCACCTTGTAATTAAATATCTACATAATGTCCTTATCAGTCCGTTCTCTGAAATTCACGTCTATCTAAGATCCTCTCAGATGCTTGTACCACATTTGCCTACTCTACCAAACTGGCAGTGTACTTCACGTATTTAAAATCCTGCCTCACACTTCTTCCGTTGCCTGAGTTAACTCTCTACTATACACTAGGTGTGTTATAAATTAATCAAATACCTGAGACAGAGTTTAAAATAAACTGATTTTTTTCAGGTCCAGAATATTAAACTCCAGTCACATTAAATTGGAATATACAGCAGAAGAAACTCGACCCATGCCCAGTGACCAGGGGGTAGAACTGGATGTGGTGAGCAACAGCAATACTTGCAGAGTTCAGCACCGACAGTCACTCGCAAAATTGCATTCAACAGCAGTGATGGACAAATACCCAGCACGAAGCTTATTGAAACTTTCTTCCCAGTGTGAACATGGTAGTGTGTCACAAGTGTAACATACTGTAAGGTTTCACTGCTAATGTATTGGGCACTCGGTAATGTTTCACTGCTGAGGTAATGGTTTCTCAGTAGCAGCAATGTTTAGGTTACGACTGGAGATAACAGTGTTTTGGAGTGTGAGGCTATCCAATGACAGAAATGTTGTTCTTTTTTGTGAGTCTGGAAGAGAGATTTTTGTGGTCTTTTGCCAGGGAGAGATAAGAAGATGTGAATGGAGAGAGTGGGCCCTTTTTCTTTTATTTTCATTTTCTTTACTAACCCTATAGTCAAAATAAGATTTAAAAGCCCAACCATTTGATCACATATTGTGAACTGTTTGTTGTTTCGGGGTACTGATTTGTAGCAGGGGACACATCACGCAGAATCCACCCAAATGAGATTTCTTAAGTTTGGCCAGGCTCGGAGTGGGTGGGGGCAATCACCCCCCATTATTAAGCTGCTAGCTGAAGCGAGAGTTACATAACAGTCTGAGCAGGTGAACGACCCCTCGCTAATGTGACCTTCCTGATGTACCTTTAGTTTAGATGATTGAGTATATCCCTTCACACAAACTGAGCAGGTGAATAGCCTCTACCCAGTGTGAACTGACTGGTGTCTCAGTAGGGTGGATGAATAAGTGAATCTCTTCCCACAGTCTAAGCAGGTAAACGGCTTCTCCCGAGTGTGAACTCGCTGATGTACCTTCAGTTGGGATGACTGAGTGAATCCCTTCCCACAGTCTGAGCAGTTGTACGGCCTCTCCCCAGTGTGAACTCGCTGATGTACCTTCAGTTCAGATGAGCAAGTGTATCCCTTCCCGCAGTCTGAGCAGGTGAATGGCCGCTCCGCAGTGTGAACTCGCTAGTGAAACGTTAGGTCAGATGACTGAGTGAATCGCTTCCCACAGTCTGAGCAGGTGAACTGCCTCTCCCCAGTATGAACTGACTGGTGTCTCAGTAGGGTGTATGAGCAAGTGAATCCCTTCCCACAGTCTGAGCAGGTGAATGGCTGCGCCGCGGTGTGATGTCGCTGATGTACCTTTAGTTGGGATGACTGAGTGAATCCCTTCCCACATTCTGAGCAGCTGAACGGCTTCTCCCCAGTGTGAACTCGCTGATGTACCTTCAGTTCAGATGAGCAAGTGAATCCCTTCCCCCAGACTGAGCAGGTGAATGGCCTCTCTCCAGTGTGAACTCGCTGATGTACCCTCAGATGAGATGACTGAGTGAATCCCTTCCCACAGACTGAGCAAGTGAATGGCCTCTCCCCAGTGTGTACTCGCTGGTGTATCTGGAGATCAGATGATTGAGTGAATTCCTTCCCACAGTCTGAGCAGGTGAATGCCCCCTCTCCAGTGTGAACTGACTGGTGTCTCAATGACTGAGTTGACAAAGTGAATTCTTTCCCACATTCTGAGCAGGTGAATGGCCTGTCCCCAGTGTGAACTCGCTGAAGTATCTTCAGGTGAGATGAGAAAGTGAATCCTTTCCCACAGTCTGAGCAGGTGACCAGCCATTCCCCACTGTGAACTGACTGGTGTGCTAATAGATGGGATGACTGTGTGAAACCCTTCCCGCAGTCTGAGCAGGTGAACAGCCTCTCCCCAGTGTGAACTCGCTGATGTACCTTCAGGTTAGATGATCGAGTGAATCCCTTCACACAGTCTGAACAGGTGAAAAGCCTGTCTCCAGTGTGAACTTGCAGATGTATCTTCAGTTGGGGTGACTGAGTGAATCCCTTCCCACAGACTGAGCAGGAGAATGGCCTCTCTCCAGTGTGAACTCGCTGATGTACCCTCAGATGAGATGACTGAGTGAATCCCTTCCCACAGACTGAGCAAATGAATGGCCTCTCCCCAGTGTGTACTCGCTGGTGTATCTGGAGATCAGATGATTGAGTGAATTCCTTCCCACAGTCTGAGCAGGTGAATGCCCTCTCTCCAGTGTGAACTGACTGGTGTCTCAATAACTGAGTTGACAAAGTGAATCCCTTCTCACATTCTGAGCAGCTGAACGGCTTCTCCCCAGTGTGAACTCGCTGATGTACCTTCAGTTCAGATGAGCAAGTGAATCCCTTCCCCCAGACTGAGCAGGTAAATGGCCTCTCTCCAGTGTGAACTCGCTGATGTACCCTCAGATGAGATGACTGAGTGAATCCCTTCCCACAGACTGAGCAAGTGAATGGCCTCTCCCCAGTGTGTACTCGCTGGTGTATCTGGAGATCAGATGATTGAGTGAATTCCTTCCCACAGTCTGAGCAGGTGAATGCCCCCTCTCCAGTGTGAACTGACTGGTGTCTCAATGACTGAGTTGACAAAGTGAATTCTTTCCCACATTCTGAGCAGGTGAATGGCCTGTCCCCAGTGTGAACTCGCTGAAGTATCTTCAGGTGAGATGAGAAAGTGAATCCTTTCCCACAGTCTGAGCAGGTGACCAGCCATTCCCCACTGTGAACTGACTGGTGTGCTAATAGATGGGATGACTGTGTGAAACCCTTCCCGCAGTCTGAGCAGGTGAACAGCCTCTCCCCAGTGTGAACTCGCTGATGTACCTTCAGGTTAGATGATCGAGTGAATCCCTTCACACAGTCTGAACAGGTGAAAAGCCTGTCTCCAGTGTGAACTTGCAGATGTATCTTCAGTTGGGGTGACTGAGTGAATCCCTTCCCACAGACTGAGCAGGAGAATGGCCTCTCTCCAGTGTGAACTCGCTGATGTACCCTCAGATGAGATGACTGAGTGAATCCCTTCCCACAGACTGAGCAAATGAATGGCCTCTCCCCAGTGTGTACTCGCTGGTGTATCTGGAGATCAGATGATTGAGTGAATTCCTTCCCACAGTCTGAGCAGGTGAATGCCCTCTCTCCAGTGTGAACTGACTGGTGTCTCAATAACTGAGTTGACAAAGTGAATCCCTTCCCACATTCTGAGCAGCTGAACGGCTTCTCCCCAGTGTGAACTCGCTGATGTACCTTCAGTTCAGATGAGCAAGTGAATCCCTTCCCCCAGACTAGCAGGTGAATGGCCTCTCTCCAGTGTGAACTCGCTGATGTACCCTCAGATGAGATGACTGAGTGAATCCCTTCCCACAGACTGAGCAAGTGAATGGCCTCTCCCCAGTGTGTACTCGCTGGTGTATCTGGAGATCAGATGATTGAGTGAATTCCTTCCCACAGTCTGAGCAGGTGAATGCCCCCTCTCCAGTGTGAACTGACTGGTGTCTCAATGACTGAGTTGACAAAGTGAATTCTTTCCCACATTCTGAGCAGGTGAATGGCCTGTCCCCAGTGTGAACTCGCTGAAGTATCTTCAGGTGAGATGAGA
>NW_026779835.1:0-69000 GCF_030144855.1 Hypanus sabinus
TAGTTTACAGTAAAATTGAACTGTTGACTCCTTTGAGCTCTATGCATTTTGTGTTATGGCTCTGTAGATAACTACTTGGGGTGATTTGGAACTGTATAGATATTGCATGTATAGTACTCAGTGCTATGGAATATTCAATTGCAAGCTGAATTCAAGAACCTACCTCATAACGTTTAGAGTGCAAAAGCCAATGACTTGCTTTAGTTCAGTAAACGCTAATGCTCCACAGTGTAGAAAGGGTGATGTTACTGAATGTAACTTCTGGAGCATTGGTAGTACACTCATAAAATTGGTTGCAGACTACTCTAAATCATATGCTGAGTAAAATCATAAGGTTTACATCAAGATAGCACTTAGTGCTTTTCAGTAAAATTGAACTGTTCACTCCTTTGAGTATGCATTTTGTGTTATGGCTCTGTAGATAACTACTTGGGGTGATTTGGAACTGTATAGATATTGCATGTATAGTACTCAGTGCAATGGGATACTCAATTACTAGCTGAATTCAGGAACCTACCTCATATCGTTTAGAGTGCAACAGCGAATGACTTGTTTCAGTTCAGTAAACGCTAATGCTCCACAGTGTAGAAAGGGTGATGTTACTGAATGTAACTTCCGGAGCATTGTTAGTACACTCAAAAAATTGGTTGCAGACTACTCTAAATCATATGGTGAGTAAAATCATAAGGTTTAGATCAAGTTAGCACTTAGTGGTTTTCAGTACAATTGAACTGTTCACTCCATTGAGCTCAATGCATTTTGTGTTATGGCTCTGTAGATAACTACTTGTGGAGATTTAGAACTGTATAGATATTGCATGTAGAGTACTCAGTGCAATGGGATACTCAATTGCTAGCTGAATTCAGGAACCTACCTCATAACGTTTAGAGTGCAAACGCCAATGACTTGCTTTAGTTCAGTAAACGCTAATGCTCCACAGTGTAGAAAGGGTGATGTTACAGAATGTAACTTCTGGAGCATTGGCAGTACACTCAGAAAATTGGTTGCAGACTACTCTAAATCATATGGTAAGTGAAATCAAAAGGTTTACATAGTTAGCACTTAGGGGTTTTCAGTTAAATTGAACTGTTCTCTCTATTGAGCTCAATGCATTTTGTGTTATGGCTCGGTAGATAACTACTTGGGGTGATTTGGAACTGTATAGATATTGCATGTAGAGTACTCAGTGCCATGGAATTTTCAATTGCAAGCTGAATTCAAGAACCTACCTCATAACGTTTAGAGTGCAAACCCCAATGACTTGCTTTAGTTCAGTAAACGCTAATGCTCCACAGTGTAGAAAGGGTGATGTTACTGAATGTAACTTCTGGAGCATTGGTAGTACACTCATAAAATTGTTTGCAGACTACTCTAAGTCATATGGTGAGTGAAATCAAAAGGTTTACATCGTTAGCACCTAGTGGTTTTCAGTTAAATTGAACTGTTCTCTCCATTGAGCTCAATGCATTTTGTGTTATGGCTCGGTAGGTAACTACTTGGGGTGATTTGGAACTGTATAGATATTGCATGTAGAGTACTCAGTGCCATGGAATATTCAATTGCAAGCTGAATTCAAGAACCTACCTCATAACGGTTCGAGTGCAACAGCGAATGACTTGCTTTAGTTCAGGAAACGCTAATGCTCCACAGTGTAGAAAGGGTGATGTTACTGAATGTAACTTCTGGAGCATTGGTAGTACCCTCATAAAATTGGTTGCAGACTACTCTAAATCATATGGTGAGTAAAATCAAAAGGTTTACATCAAGTTAGCACTTCGTAGTTTACAGTAAAATTGAACTGTTGACTCCTTTGAGCTCTATGCATTTTGTGTTAAGGCTCTGTACATAACTACTTGGGGTGATTTAGAACTGTATAGATATTGCATGTAGAGTACTCAGTGCAATGGGATACTCAATTGCTAGCTGAATTCAGGAACCTACCTCATAACGTTTAGAGTGCAAAAGCCAATGACTTGCTTTAGTTCAGGAAACGCTTATGTTCCACATGTAGAAAGGGTGATGTTACTGAATGTAACTACTGGAGCATTGGTAGTACACTCATAAAATTGGTTGCAGACTACTGTAAATCATATGGTGAGTAAAATCATAAGGTTTACATCTGGTTAGCACTTAGTGGTTTTCAGTAAAATTGAACTGTTCACTCCATTGAGCTCAGTGCATTTTGTGTTAAAGCTGTGTACATAACTACTCGGGGTGATTTGGAGCTGTATAGATATTGCATGTAGAGTACTCAGTGCCATGGAATACTCAATTGCATGCTGAATTCAAGAACCTACCTCATAACGTGTAGAGTGCAAAAGCCAATGACTTGCTTTAGTTCAGGAAACGCTTATGTTCCACATGTAGAAAGGGTGATGTTACTGAATGTAACTACTGCTGCATTGGTAGTACACTCATAAAATTGGTTGCAGACTACTCTAAATCATTTGGTGAGTAAAATCAAAAGGTTTACATCAAGTTAGCACTTAGTGGTTTTCAGTAAAATTGAACTGTTCACTCCATTGAGCTGAATGCATTTTGTGTTATGGCTCTATAGATAACTACTTGGGGTGATTTGGAGCTGTATAGATATTGCATGTAGAGTACTCAGTGCCATGGAATACTCAATTGCATGCTGAATTCAAGAACCTACCTCATAACGTTTAGAGTGCAAAAGCCAATGACTTGCTTTAGTTCAGTAAACGCTAATGCTCCACAGTGTAGAAAGGGTGATGTTACTGAATGTAACTTCTGGAGCATTCGTAGTACACTCATAAAATTGGTTGCAGACTACTCTAAATCATATGGTGAGTAAAATCAAAAGGTTTACATCAAGTTAGCACTTCGTAGTTTACAGTAAAATTGAACTGTTCACTCCATTGAGCTCTATGCATTTTGTGTTGAGGCTCTGTACATAACTACTTGGGGTGATTTAGAACTGTATAGATATTGCATGTAGTGTACTCAGTGCCATGGAATACTCAATTGCAAGCTGAATTCAAGAACCTACCTCATAACGTATAGAGTGCAAAAGCCAATCACTTGCTTTAGTTCAGTAAACGCTTATGTTCCACATGTAGAAAGGGTGATGTTACTGAATGTAACGACTGGAGCATTGGTAGTACACTCAAAAAATTGGTTGCAGACTACTCTAAATCATATGGTGAGTAAAATCAAAAGGTTTACATCAAGTTAGCACTTAGTGGTTTTCAGTAAAATTGAACTGTTCACTCCATTGAGCTCTATGCATTTTGTTTTATGTCTCTGTAGATAACTACTTGGGGTGATTTGGAACTGTATAGATATTGCATGTATAGTACTCAGTACAATGGGATACTCAATTGCTAGCTGAATTCAGGAACCTACCTCATATCGTTTAGAGTGCAACAGCGAATGACTTGTTTCAGTTCAGTAAACGCTAATGCTCCACATTGTAGAAAGGGTGATGTTACTGAATGTAACTTCTGGAGCATTGTTAGTACACTCATAAAATTGTTTGCAGACTACTCTAAATCATATGGTGAGTGAAATCAAAAGGTTTACATCGTTAGCACTTAGTGGTTTTCAGTTAAATTGAACTGTTCTCTCCATTGAGCTCAATGCATTTTGTGTTATGACTCGGTAGGTAACTACTTGGGGTGATTTGGAAATGTATAGATATTGCATGTAGAGTACTCAGTGCCATGGAATATTCAATTGCAAGCTGAATTCAAGAACCTACCTCATAACGTTTCGAGTGCAACAGCGAATGACTTGCTTTAGTTCAGGAAACGCTAATGCTCCACAGTGTAGAAAGGGTGATGTTACCGAATGTAACTTCTGGAGCATTGGTAGTACACTCATAAAATTGGTTGCAGACTACTCTAAATCATATGGTGAGTAAAATCAAAAGGTTTACATCAAGTTAGCACTTCGTAGTTTACAGTAAAATTGAACTGTTGACTCCTTTGAGCTCTATGCATTTTGTGTTATGGCTCGGTAGATAACTACTTGGGGTGATTTGGAACTGTATACATATTGCATGTAGAGTACTCAGTGCCATGGAATATTCAACTGCAAGCTGAATTCAGGAACCTACCTCATAACGTTTCGAGTGCAACAGCGAATGACTTGCTTTAGTTCAGTAAACGCTAATGCTCCACAGTGTAGAAAGGGTGATGTTACTGAATGTAACTTCTGGAGCACTGGTAGTACACTCATAAAATTGGTTGCAGACTTCTCTAAATCATATGGTGAGTAAAATCAAAAGGTTTACATCGTTAGCACTTAGTGGTTTTCAGTTAAATTGAACTGTTCACTCCATTGAGCTCAGTGCATTTTGTGTTAAAGCTGTGTACATAACTACTCGGGGTGATTTGGAGCTGTATAGATATTGCATGTAGAGTACTCAGTGCCATGGAATACTCAATTGCAAGCTGAATTCAAGAACCTACCTCATAACGTGTAGAGTGCAAAAGCCAATGACTTGCTTTAGTTCAGGAAACGCTTATGTTCCACATGTAGAAAGGGTGATGTTACTGAATGTAACTACTGCTGCATTGGTAGTACACTCATAAAATTGGTTGCAGACTACTCTAAATCATATGGTGAGTAAAATCAAAAGGTTTACATCAAGTTAGCACTTAGTGGTTTTCAGTAAAATTGAACTGTTCACTCCATTGAGCTCAATGCATTTTGTGTTATGGCTCTATAGATAACTACTTGGGGTGATTTGGAACGGTATAAATATTACATGTATAGTACTCAGTGCTATGGAATATTCAATTGCAAGCTGAATTCAAGAACCTACCTCATAACGTTTAGAGTGCAAAAGCCAATGACTTGCTTTAGTTCAGTAAACGCTAATGCTCCGCAGTGTAGAAAGGTTGATGTTACTGAATGTAAATTCTGGAGCATTAGTAGTACACTCATAAAATTGGTTGCAGACTACTCTAAATCATATGGTGAGTAAAATCAAAAGGTTTACATCAAGTTAGCACTTCGTAGTTTACAGTAAAATTGAACTGTTGACTCCTTTGAGCTCTATGCATTTTGTGTTATGGGTCTGTAGAGAACTACTTGGGGTGATTTGGAACTGTATAGATATTGCATGTATAGTACTCAGTGCAATGGGATACTCAATTGCTAGCTGAATTCAGGAACCTACCTCATATCGTTTAGAGTGCAACAGCGAATGACTTGTTTCAGTTCAGTAAACGCTAATGCTCCACAGTGTAGAAAGGGTGATGTTACTGAATGTAACTTCTGGAGCACTGGTAGTACACTCATAAAATTGGTTGCAGACTACTCTAAATCATATGGTGAGTAAAATCAAAAGGTTTACATCGTTAGCACTTAGTGGTTTTCAGTTAAATTGAATTGTTCTCTCCATTGAGCTCAATGCATTTTGTGTTATGGCTCGGTAGATAACTACTTGGGGTTATTTGGAACAGTATAGATATTGCATGTAGAGTACTCAGTGCCATGGAATATTCAATTGCAAGCTGAATTCAAGTACCTACCTCATAACGTTTCGAGTGCAACAGCGAATGACTTGCTTTAGTTCAGGAAACGCTAATGCTCCACAGTGTAGAAAGGGTGATGTTACTGAATGTAACTTCTGGAGCATTGGTAGTACACTCATGAAATTGGTTGCAGACTACTCTAAATCATATGGTGAGTAAAATCAAAAGGTTTACATCAAGTTAGCACTTCGTAGTTTACAGTAAAATTGATCTGTTGACTCCTTTGAGCTCTATGCATTTTGTGTTAAGGCTCTGTACATAACTACTTGGGGTGATTTAGAACTGTATAGATATTGCATGTAGAGTACTCACTGCAATGGGATACTCAATTGCTAGCTGAATTCAGGAACCTACCTCATAACGTTTAGAGTGCAAAAGCCAATGACTTGCTTTAGTTCAGGAAACGCTTATGTTCCACATGTAGAAAGGGTGATGTTACTGAATGTAACTACTGGAGCATTGGTAGTACACTCATAAAATTGGTTGCTGACTACTCTAAATCATATGGTGAGTAAAATCATAAGGTTTACATCTGGTTAGCACTTACTGGTTTTCAGTAAAATTGAACTGTTCACTCCATTGAGCTCAGTGCATTTAGTGTTAAAGCTGTGTACATAACTACTCGGGGTGATTTGGAGCTGTATAGATATTGCATGTAGAGTACTCAGTGCCATGGAATACTCAATTGCAAGCTGAATTCAAGAACCTACCTCATAACGTGTAGAGTGCAAAAGCCAATGACTTGCTTTAGTTCAGGAAACGCTTATGTTCCACATGTAGAAAGGGTGATGTTACTGAATGTAACTACTGCTGCATTGGTAGTACACTCATAAAATTGGTTGCAGACTACTCTAAATCATATGGTGAGTAAAATCAAAAGGTTTACATCAAGTTAGCACTTAGTGGTTTTCAGTAAAATTGAACTGTTCACTCCATTGAGCTCAATGCATTTTGTGTTATGGCTCTATAGATAACTACTTGGGGTGATTTGGAACCGTATAAATATTACATGTATAGTACTCAGTGCTATGGAATATTCAATTGCAAGCTGAATTCAAGAACCTACCTCATAACGTTTACAGTGCAAAAGCCAATGACTTGCTTTAGTTCAGTAAACGCTAATGCTCCACAGTGTAGAAAGGTTGATGTTACTGAATGTAAATTCTGGAGCATTAGTAGTACACTCATAAAATTGGTTGCAGACTACTCTAAATCATATGGTGAGTAAAATCAAAAGGTTTACATCAAGTTAGCACTTCGTAGTTTACAGTAAAATTGAACTGTTGACTCCTTTGAGCTCTATGCATTTTGTGTTATGGGTCTGTAGAGAACTACTTGGGGTGATTTGGAACTGTATAGATATTGCATTTATAGTACTCAGTGCAATGGGATACTCAATTGCTAGCTGAATTCAGGAACCTACCTCATATCGGTTAGAGTGCAACAGCGAATGACTTGTTTCAGTTCAGTAAACGCTAATGCTCCACAGTGTAGAAAGGGTGATGTTACTGAATGTAACTTCTGGAGCATTGGTAGTACACTCATAAAATTGGTTGCAGACTACTCTAAATCATATGGTGAGTAAAATCAAAAGGTTTACATCAAGTTAGCACTTCGTAGTTTACAGTAAAATTGAACTGTTGACTCCTTTGAGCTCTATGCATTTTGTGTTAAGGCTCTGTACATAACTACTTGGGGTGATTTAGAACTGTATAGATATTGCATGTAGAGTACTCAGTGCAATGGGATACTCAATTGCTAGCTGAATTCAGGAACCTACCTCATATCGTTTAGAGTGCAACAGCGAATGACTTGTTTTAGTTCAGTAAACGCTAATGCTCCACAGTGTAGAAGGGGTGATGTTACTGAATGTAACTACTGGAGCATTGGTAGTACACTCATAAAATTGGTTGCAGACTACTCTAAATCATATGGTGAGTAAAATCATAAGGTTTACATCAGGTTAGAACTTAGTGGTTTTCAGTAAAATTGAACTGTTCACTCCATTGAGCTCAGTGCATTTTGTGGTAAAGCTGTGTACATAACTACTCGGGGTGATTTGGAGCTGTATAGATATTGCATGTAGAGTACTCAGTGCCATGGAATACTCAATTGCAAGCTGAATTCAACAACCTACCTCATAACGTTTAGAGTGCAACAGCGAATGACTTGCTTTAGTTCAGTAAACGCTAATGCTCCACAGTGTAGAAAGGGTGATGTTACTGAATGTAACTTCTGGAGCATTCGTAGTACACTCATAAAATTGGTTGCAGACTACTCTAAATCATATGGTGAGTAAAATCAAAAGGTTTACATCAAGTTAGCACTTCGTAGCTTACAGTAAAATTGAACTGTTCACTCCATTGAGCTCTATGCATTTTGTGTTAAGGCTCTGTACATAACTACTTGGGGTGATTTAGAACTGTATAGATATTGCATGTAGAGTACTCAGTGCCATGGAATACTCAATTGCAAGCTGAATTCAAGAACCTACCTCATAACGTTTAGAGTGCAACAGCGAATGACTTGCTTTAGTTCAGTAAACGCTAATGCTCCACAGTGTAGAAAGGGTGATGTAACTGAATGTAACTTCTGGAGCATTCGTAGTACACTCATAAAATTGGTTGCAGACTACTCTAAATCATATGGTGAGTAAAATCAAAAGGTTTACATCAAGTTAGCACTTCGTAGCTTACAGTAAAATTGAACTGTTCACTCCATTGAGCTCAATGCATTTTGTGTTATGGCTCTGTAGATAACTACTTGGGGTGATTTGGAACTGTATAAATATTACATGTATAGTACTCAGTGCTATGGAATATTCAATTGCAAGCTGAATTCAAGAACCTACCTCATAACGTTTAGAGTGCAAAAGCCAATGACTTGCTTTAGTTCAGTAAACGCTAATGCTCCACAGTGTAGAAAGGTTGATGTTACTGAATGTAAATTCTGGAGCATTGGTAGTACACTCATAAAATTGGTTGCAGACTACTCTAAATCATATGCTGAGTAAAATCATAACGTTTACATCAAGTTAGCACTGAGTGCTTTTCAGTAAAATTGAACTGTTCACTCCTTTGAGCTCTATGCATTTTGTTTTATGGCTCTGTAGATAACTACTTGGGGTGATTTGGAACTCTATAGATATTGCATGTATAGTACTCAGTGCTATGGAATATTCAATTGCAAGCTGAATTCAACAACCTACCTCATAACGTTTAGAGTGCAAAAGCCAATGACTTGCTTTAGTTCAGTAAACGCTAATGCTCCACACTGTAGAAAGGGTGATGTTACTGAATGTAACTTCTGGAGCACTGGTAGTACACTCATAAAATTGGTTGCAGACTACTCTAAATCATATGGTGAGTAAAATCAAAAGGTTTACATCGTTAGCACTTAGTGGTTTTCAGTTAAATTGAATTGTTCTCTCCATTGAGCTCAATGCATTTTGTGTTATGGCTCGGTAGATAACTACTTGGGGTGATTTGGAACTGTATAGATATTGCATGTAGAGTACTCAGTGCCATGGAATATTCAATTGCAAGCTGAATTCAAGTACCTACCTCATAACGTTTCGAGTGCAACAGCGAATGACTTGCTTTAGTTCAGGAAACGCTAATGCTCCACAGTGTAGAAAGGGTGATGTTACTGAATGTAACTTCTGGAGCATTGGTAGTACACTCATAAAATTGGTTGCAGATTACTCTAAATCATATGGTGAGTAAAATCAAAAGGTTTACATCAAGTTAGCACTTCGTAGTTTACAGTAAAATTGAACTGTTGACTCCTTTGAGCTCTATGCATTTTGTGTTAAGGCTCTGTACATAACTACTTGGGGTGATTTAGAACTGTATAGATATTGCATGTAGAGTACTCAGTGCAATGGGATACTCAACTGCTAGCTGAATTCAGGAACCTACCTCATAACGTTTAGAGTGCAAAAGCCAATGACTTGCTTTAGTTCAGGAAACGCTTATGTTCCACATGTAGAAAGGGTGATGTTACTGAATGTAACTGCTGGAGCATTGGTAGTACACTCATAAAATTGGTTGCAGACTACTCTAAATCATATGGTGAGTACAATCATAAGGTTTACATCTGGTTAGCACTTAGTGGTTTTCAGTAAAATTGAACTGTTCACTCCATTGAGCTCAGTGCATTTTGTGTTAAAGCTGTGTACATAACTACTCGGGGTGATTTGGAGCTGTATAGATATTGCATGTAGAGTACTCAGTGCCATGGAATACTCAATTGCAAGCTGAATTCAAGAACCTACCTCATAACGTGTAGAGTGCAAAAGCCAATGACTTGCTTTAGTTCAGGAAACGCTTATGATCCACATGTAGAAAGGGTGATGTTACTGAATGTAACTACTGCTGCATTGGTAGAACACTCATAAAATTGGTTGCAGACTACTCTAAATCATATGGTGAGTAAAATCAAAAGGTTTACATCAAGTTAGCACTTAGTGGTTTTCAGTAAAATTGAACTGTTCACTCCATTGAGCTCAATGCATTTTGTGTTATGGCTCTATAGATAACTACTTGGGGTGATTTGGAACTGTATAAATATTACATGTATAGTACTCAGTGCTATGGAATATTCAATTGCAAGCTGAATTCAAGAACCTACCTCATAACGTTTAGAGTGCAAAAGCCAATGACTTGCTTTAGTTCAGTAAACGCTAATGCTCCACAGTGTAGAAAGGTTGATGTTACTGAATGTAAATTCTGGAGCATTAGTAGTACACTCATAAAATTGGTTGCAGACTACTCTAAATCATATGGTGAGTAAAATCATAAGGTTTACATCAGGTTAGCACTTAGTGGTTTTCAGTAAAATTGAACTATTCACTCCATTGAGCTCAATGCATTTTGTGTTATGGCTCTGTAGATAACTACTTGGGGTGATTTGGAACTGTATAGATATTGCATGTATAGTACTCAGTGCAATGGGATACTCAATTGCTAGCTGAATTCAGGAACCTACCTCATAACGTTTAGAGTGCAACAGCGAATGACTTGCTTTAGTTCAGTAAACGCTAATGCTCCACAGTGTAGAAAGGGTGATGTTACTGAATGTAACTTCTGGAGCATTCGTAGTACACTCATAAAATTGGTTGCAGACTACTCTAAATCATATGGTGAGTAAAATCAAAAGGTTTACATCAAGTTAGCACTTCGTAGTTTACAGTAAAATTGAACTGTTCACTCCATTGAGCTCTATGCATTTTGTGTTAAGGCTCTGTACATAACTACTTGGGGTGATTTAGAACTGTATAGATATTGCATGTAGAGTACCTAGTGCCATGGAATACTCAATTGCAAGCTGAATTCAAGAACCTACCTCATAACGAAAAGAGTGCAAAAGCCAATCACTTGCTTTAGTTCAGGAAACGCTTATGTTCCACATGTAGAAAGGGTGATGTTACTGAATGTAACGACTGGAGCATTGGTAGTACACTCAAAAAATTGGTTGCAGACTACTCTAAATCATATGGTGAGTAAAATCAAAAGGTTTACATCAAGTTAGCACTGAGTGCTTTTCAGTAAAATTGAACTGTTCACTCCTTTGAGCTCTATGCATTTTGTTTTATGGCTCTGTAGATAACTACTTGGGGTGATTTGGAACTCTATAGATATTGCATGTATAGTACTCAGTGCTATGGAATATTCAATTGCAAGCTGAATTCAACAACCTACCTCATAACGTTTAGAGTGCAAAAGCCAATGACTTGCTTTAGTTCAGTAAACGCTAATGCTCCAGAGTGTAGAAAGGGTGATGTTACTGAATGTAACTTCTGGAGCACTGGTAGTACACTCATAAAATTGGTTGCAGACTACTCTAAATCATATGGTGAGTAAAATCAAAAGGTTTACATCGTTAGCACTTAGTGGTTTTCAGTTAAATTGAATTGTTCTCTCCATTGAGCTCAATGCATTTTGTGTTATGGCTCGGTAGATAACTACTTGGGGTGATTTGGAACTGTATAGATATTGCATGTAGAGTACTCAGTGCCATGGAATATTCAATTGCAAGCTGAATTCAAGTACCTACCTCATAACGTTTCGAGTGCAACAGCGAATGACTTGCTTTAGTTCAGGAAACGCTAATGCTCCACAGTGTAGAAAGGGTGATGTTACTGAATGTAACTTCTGGAGCATTGGTAGTACACTCATAAAATTGGTTGCAGATTACTCTAAATCATATGGTGAGTAAAATCAAAAGTTTTACATCAAGTTAGCACTTCGTAGTTTACAGTAAAATTGAACTGTTGACTCCTTTGAGCTCTATGCATTTTGTGTTAAGGCTCTGTACATAACTACTTGGGGTGATTTAGAACTGTATAGATATTGCATGTAGAGTACTCAGTGCAATGGGATACTCAACTGCTAGCTGAATTCAGGAACCTACCTCATAACGTTTAGAGTGCAAAAGCCAATGACTTGCTTTAGTTCAGGAAACGCTTATGTTCCACATGTAGAAAGGGTGATGTTACTGAATGTAACTACTGGAGCATTGGTAGTACACTCATAAAATTGGTTGCAGACTACTCTAAATCATATGGTGAGTACAATCATAAGGTTTACATCTGGTTAGCACTTAGTGGTTTTCAGTAAAATTGAACTGTTCACTCCATTGAGCTCAGTGCATTTTGTGTTAAAGCTGTGTACATAACTACTCGGGGTGATTTGGAGCTGTATAGATATTGCATGTAGAGTACTCAGTGCCATGGAATACTCAATTGCAAGCTGAATTCAAGAACCTACCTCATAACGTGTAGAGTGCAAAAGCCAATGACTTGCTTTAGTTCAGGAAACGCTTATGATCCACATGTAGAAAGGGTGATGTTACTGAATGTAACTACTGCTGCATTGGTAGAACACTCATAAAATTGGTTGCAGACTACTCTAAATCATATGGTGAGTAAAATCAAAAGGTTTACATCAAGTTAGCACTTAGTGGTTTTCAGTAAAATTGAACTGTTCACTCCATTGAGCTCAATGCATTTTGTGTTATGGCTCTATAGATAACTACTTGGGGTGATTTGGAACTGTATAAATATTACATGTATAGTACTCAGTGCTATGGAATATTCAATTGCAAGCTGAATTCAAGAACCTACCTCATAACGTTTAGAGTGCAAAAGCCAATGACTTGCTTTAGTTCAGTAAACGCTAATGCTCCACAGTGTAGAAAGGTTGATGTTACTGAATGTAAATTCTGGAGCATTAGTAGTACACTCATAAAATTGGTTGCAGACTACTCTACATCATATGGTGAGTAAAATCATAAGGTTTACATCAGGTTAGCACTTAGTGGTTTTCAGTAAAATTGAACTATTCACTCCATTGAGCTCAATGCATTTTGTGTTATGGCTCTGTAGATAACTACTTGGGGTGATTTGGAACTGTATAGATATTGCATGTATAGTACTCAGTGCAATGGGATACTCAATTGCTAGCTGAATTCAGGAACCTACCTCATAACGTTTAGAGTGCAACAGCGAATGACTTGCTTTAGTTCAGTAAACGCTAATGCTCCACAGTGTAGAAAGGGTGATGTTACTGAATGTAACTTCTGGAGCATTCGTAGTACACTCATAAAATTGGTTGCAGACTACTCTAAATCATATGGTGAGTAAAATCAAAAGGTTTACATCAAGTTAGCACTTCGTAGTTTACAGTAAAATTGAACTGTTCACTCCATTGAGCTCTATGCATTTTGTGTTAAGGCTCTGTACATAACTACTTGGGGTGATTTAGAACTGTATAGATATTGCATGTAGAGTACCTAGTGCCATGGAATACTCAATTGCAAGCTGAATTCAAGAACCTACCTCATAACGAAAAGAGTGCAAAAGCCAATCACTTGCTTTAGTTCAGGAAACGCTTATGTTCCACATGTAGAAAGGGTGATGTTACTGAATGTAACGACTGGAGCATTGGTAGTACACTCAAAAAATTGGTTGCAGACTACTCTAAATCATATGGTGAGTAAAATCAAAAGGTTTACATCAAGTTAGCACAGTGGTTTTCAGTAAAATTGAACTGTTCACTCCATTGAGCTCAATGCATTTTCTGTTATGGCTCTGTAGATAACTACTTGGGGTGATTTGGAACTGTATAAATATTACATGTATAGTACTCAGTGCTATGGAATATTCAATTGCAAGCTGAATTCAAGAACCTACCTCATAACGTTTAGAGTGCAAAAGCCAATGACTTGCTTTAGTTCAGTAAACGCTAATGCTCCACAGTGTAGAAAGGTTGATGTTACTGAATGTAAATTCTGGAGCATTGGTAGTACACTCATAAAATTGGTTGCAGACTACTCTAAATCATATGCTGAGTAAAATCATAACGTTTACATCAAGTTAGCACTTAGTGCTTTTCAGTAAAATTGAACTGTTCACTCCTTTGAGCTCTATGCATTTTGTTTTATGGCTCTGTAGATAACTACTTGGGGTGATTTGGAACTGTATAGATATTGCATGTATACTACTCAGTGCAATGGGATACTCAATTGCTAGCTGAATTCAGGAACCTACCTCATATCGTTTAGAGTGCAACAGCGAATGACTTGTTTCAGTTCAGTAAACGCTAATGCTCCACATTGTAGAAAGGGTGATGTTACTGAATGTAACTTCTGGAGCATTGTTAGTACACTCATAAAATTGGTTGCAGACTACTCTAAATCATATGGTGAGTAAAATCAAAAGGTTTACATCAAGTTAGCACTTCGTAGTTTACAGTAAAATTGAACTGTTGACTCCTTTGAGCTCTATGCATTTTGTGTTATGGCTCTTTAGATAACTACTTGGGGTGATTTGGAACTGTATAGATATTGCATGTATAGTACTCAGTGCTATGGAATATTCAATTGCAAGCTGAATTCAACAACCTACCTCATAACGTTTAGAGTGCAAAAGCCAATGACTTGCTTTAGTTCAGTAAACGCTAATGCTCCACAGTGTAGAAAGGGTGATGTTACTGAATGTAACTTCTGGAGCACTGGTAGTACACTCATAAAATTGGTTGCAGACTACTCTAAATCATATGGTGAGTAAAATCAAAAGGTTTACATCGTTAGCACTTAGTGGTTTTCAGTTAAATTGAATTGTTCTCTCCATTGAGCTCAATGCATTTTGTGTTATGGCTCGGTAGATAACTACTTGGGGTGATTTGGAACTGTATAGATATTGCATGTAGAGTGCTCAGTGCCATGGAATATTCAATTGCAAGCTGAATTCAAGTACCTACCTCATAACGTTTCGAGTGCAACAGCGAATGACTTGCTTTAGTTCAGGAAACGCTAATGCTCCACAGTGTAGAAAGGGTGATGTTACTGAATGTAACTTCTGGAGCATTGGTAGTACCCTCATAAAATTGGTTGCAGATTACTCTAAATCATATGGTGAGTAAAATCAAAAGGTTTACATCAAGTTAGCACTTCGTAGTTTACAGTAAAATTGAACTGTTGACTCCTTTGAGCTCTATGCATTTTGTGTTAAGTCTCTGTACATAACTACTTGGGGTGATTTAGAACTGTATAGATATTGCATGTAGAGTACTCAGTGCAATGGGATACTCAACTGCTAGCTGAATTCAGGAACCTACCTCATAACGTTTAGAGTGCAAAAGCCAATGACTTGCTTTAGTTCAGGAAACGCTTATGTTCCACATGTAGAAAGGGTGATGTTACTGAATGTAACTACTGGAGCATTGGTAGTACACTCATAAAATTGGTTGCAGACTACTCTAAATCATATGGTGAGTAAAATCATAAGGTTTACATCTGGTTAGCACTTAGTGGTTTTCAGTAAAATTGAACTGTTCACTCCATTGAGCTCAGTGCATTTTGTGTTAAAGCTGTGTACATAACTACTCGGGGTGATTTGGAGCTGTATAGATATTGCATGTAGAGTACTCAGTGCCATGGAATACTCAATTGCAAGCTGAATTCAAGAACCTACCTCATAACGTGTAGAGTGCAAAAGCCAATGACTTGCTTTAGTTCAGGAAACGCTTATGTTCCACATGTAGAAAGGGTGATGTTACTGAATGTAACTACTGCTGCATTGGTAGTACACTCATAAAATTGGTTGCAGACTACTCTAAATCATATGGTGAGTAAAATCAAAAGGTTTACATCAAGTTAGCACTTAGTGGTTTTCAGTAAAATTGAACTGTTCACTCCATTGAGCTCAATGCATTTTGTGTTATGGCTCTATAGATAACTACTTGGGGTGATTTGGAACGGTATAAATATTACATGTATAGTACTCAGTGCTATGGAATATTCAATTGCAAGCTGAATTCAAGAACCTACCTCATAACGTTTAGAGTGCAAAAGCCAATGACTTGCTTTAGTTCAGTAAACGCTAATGCTCCACAGTGTAGAAAGGTTGATGTTACTGAATGTAAATTCTGGAGCATTAGTAGTACACTCATAAAATTGGTTGCAGACTACTCTAAATCATATGGTGAGTAAAATCAAAAGGTTTACATCAAGTTAGCACTTCGTAGTTTACAGTAAAATTGAACTGTTGACTCCTTTGAGCTCTATGCATTTTGTGTTATTGCTCTGTAGATAACTACTTGGGGTGATTTGGAACTGTATAGATATTGCATGTATAGTACTCAGTGCTATGGAATATTCAATTGCAAGCTGAATTCAACAACCTACCTCATAACGTTTAGAGTGCAAAAGCCAATGACTTGCTTTAGTTCAGGAAACGCTAATGCTCCACAGTGTAGAAAGGGTGATGTTACTGAATGTAACTTCTGGAGCACTGGTAGTACACTCATAAAATTGGTTGCAGACTACTCTAAATCATATGGTGAGTAAAATCAAAAGGTTTACATCGTTAGCACTTAGTGGTTTTCAGTTAAATTGAATTGTTCTCTCCTTTGAGCTCAATGCATTTTGTGTTATGGCTCGGTAGATAACTACTTGGGGTGATTTGGAACTGTATAGATATTGCATGTAGAGTACTCAGTGCCATGGAATATTCAATTGCAAGCTGAATTCAAGTACCTACCTCATAACGTTTCGAGTGCAACAGCGAATGACTTGCTTTAGTTCAGGAAACGCTAATGCTCCACAGTGTAGAAAGGGTGATGTTACTGAATGTAACTTCTGGAGCATTGGTAGTACACTCATAAAATTGGTTGCAGATTACTCTAAATCATATGGTGAGTAAAATCAAAAGGTTTACATCAAGTTAGCACTTCGTAGTTTACAGTAAAATTGAACTGTTGACTCCTTTGAGCTCTATGCATTTTGTGTTAAGGCTCTGTACATAACTACTTGGGGTGATTTAGAACTGTATAGATATTGCATGTAGAGTACTCAGTGCAATGGGATACTCAATTGCTAGCTGAATTCAGGAACCTACCTCATAACGTTTAGAGTGCAAAAGCCAATGACTTGCTTTAGTTCAGGAAACGCTTATGTTCCACATGTAGAAAGGGTGATGTTACTGAATGTAACTACTGGAGCATTGGTAGTACACTCAAAAAATTGGTTGCAGACTACTCTAAATCATATGGTGAGTAAAATCATAAGGTTTACATCTGGTTAGCACTTAGTGGTTTTCAGTAAAATTGAACTGTTCACTCCATTGAGCTCAGTGCATTTTGTGTTAAAGCTGTGTACATAACTACTCGGGGTGATTTGGAGCTGTATAGATATTGCATGTAGAGTACTCAGTGCCATGGAATACTCAATTGCAAGCTGAATTCAAGAACCTACCTCATAACGTGTAGAGTGCAAAAGCCAATGACTTGCTTTAGTTCAGGAAACGCTTATGTTCCACATGTAGAAAGGGTGATGTTACTGAATGTAACTACTGCTGCATTGGTAGTACACTCATAAAATTGGTTGCAGACTACTCTAAATCATATGGTGAGTAAAATCAAAAGGTTTACATCAAGTTAGCACTTAGTGGTTTTCAGTAAAATTGAACTGTTCACTCCATTGAGCTCAATGCATTTTGTGTTATGGCTCTATAGATAACTACTTGGGGTGATTTGGAACTGTATAAATATTACATGTATAGTACTCAGTGCTATGGAATATTCAATTGCAAGCTGAATTCAAGAACCTACCTCATAACGTTTAGAGTGCAAAAGCCAATGACTTGCTTTAGTTCAGTAAACGCTAATGCTCCACAGTGTAGAAAGGTTGATGTTACTGAATGTAAATTCTGGAGCATTAGTAGTACACTCATAAAATTGGTTGCAGACTACTCTAAATCATATGGTGAGTAAAATCAAAAGGTTTTCATCAAGTTAGCACTTCGTAGTTTACAGTAAAATTGAACTGTTGACTCCTTTGAGCTCTATGCATTTTGTGTTATTGCTCTGTAGATAACTACTTGGGGTGATTTGGAACTGTATAGATATTGCATGTATAGTACTCAGTGCTATGGAATATTCAATTGCAAGCTGAATTCAACAACCTACCTCATAACGTTTAGAGTGCAAAAGCCAATGACTTGCTTTAGTTCAGGAAACGCTTATGTTCCACATGTAGAAAGGGAGATGTTACTGAATGTAACTACTGGAGCATTGGTAGTACACACATAAAATTGGTTGCAGACTACTCTAAATCATATGGTGAGTAAAATCATAAGGTTTACATCTGGTTAGCACTTAGTGGTTTTCAGTAAAATTGAACTATTCACTCCATTGAGCTCTATGCATTTTGTGTTAAGGCTCTGTACATAACTACTTGGGGTGATTTAGAACTGTATAGATATTGCATGTAGAGTACTCAGTGCCATGGAATACTCAATTGCAAGCTGAATTCAAGAACCTACCTCATAACGAATAGAGTGCAAAAGCCAATCACTTGCTTTAGTTCAGGAAACGCTTATGTTCCACATGTAGAAAGGGTGATGTTACTGAATGTAACGACTGGAGCATTGGTAGTACACTCAAAAAATTGGTTGCAGACTACTCTAAATCATATGGTGAGTAAAATCAAAAGGTTTACATCAAGTTAGCACTTAGTGGTTTTCAGTAAAATTGAACTGTTCACTCCATTGAGCTCAATGCATTTTCTGTTATGGCTCTGTAGATAACTACTTGGGGTGATTTGGAACTGTATAAATATTACATGTATAGTACTCAGTGCTATGGAATATTCAATTGCAAGCTGAATTCAAGAACCTACCTCATAACGTTTAGAGTGCAAAAGCCAATGACTTGCTTTAGTTCAGTAAACGCTAATGCTCCACAGTGTAGAAAGGTTGATGTTACTGAATGTAAATTCTGGAGCATTGGTAGTACACTCATAAAATTGGTTGCAGACTACTCTAAATCATATGCTGAGTAAAATCATAACGTTTACATCAAGTTAGCACTTAGTGCTTTTCAGTAAAATTGAACTGTTCACTCCTTTGAGCTCTATGCATTTTGTTTTATGGCTCTGTAGATAACTACTCGGGGTGATTTGGAACTGTATAGATATTGCATGTATAGTACTCAGTGCTATGGAATATTCAATTGCAAGCTGAATTCAACAACCTACCTCATAACGTTTAGAGTGCAAAAGCCAATGACTTGCTTTAGTTCAGTAAACGCTAATGCTCCACAGTGTAGAAAGGGTGATGTTACTGAATGTAACTTCTGGAGCACTGGTAGTACACTCATAAAATTGGTTGCAGACTACTCTAAATCATATGGTGAGTAAAATCAAAAGGTTTACATCGTTAGCACTTAGTGGTTTTCAGTTAAATTGAATTGTTCTCTACATTGAGCTAAATGCATTTTGTGTTATGGCTCGGTAGATAACTACTTGGGGTGATTTGGAACTGTATAGATATTGCATGTAGAGTACTCAGTGCCATGGAATATTCAATTGCAAGCTGAATTCAAGTACCTACCTCATAACGTTTCGAGTGCAACAGCGAATGACTTGCTTTAGTTCAGGAAACGCTAATGCTCCACAGTGTAGAAAGGGTGATGTTACTGAATGTAACTTCTGGAGCATTGGAAGTACACTCATAAAATTGGTTGCAGACTACTCTAAATCATATGGTGAGTAAAATCAAAAGGTTTACATCAAGTTAGCACTTCGTAGTTTACAGTAAAATTGAACTGTTGACTCCTTTGAGCTCTATGCATTTTGTGTTAAGGCTCTGTACATAACTACTTGGGGTGATTTAGAACTGTATAGATATTGCATGTATAGTACTCAGTGCAATGGGATACTCAATTGCTAGCTGAATTCAGGAACCTACCTCATATCGTTTAGTGCAACAGCGAATGACTTGTTTCAGTTCAGTAAACGCTAATGTTCCACAGTGTAGAAAGGGTGATGTTACTGAATGTAACTTCTGGAGCATTGGTAGTACACTCATAAAATTGGTTGCAGACTACTCTAAATCATATGGTGAGTAAAATCAAAAGGTTTACATCAAGTTAGCACTTAGTGGTTTTCAGTAAAATTGAACTGTTCACTCCATTGAGCTCAATGCATTTTGTGTTATGGCTCTACAGATAACTACTTGGGGTGATTTGGAACTGTATAAATATTACATGTATAGTACTCAGTGCTATGGAATATTCAATTGCAAGCTGAATTCAAGAACCTACCTCATAACGTTTAGAGTGCAAAAGCCAATGACTTGCTTTAGTTCAGTAAACGCTAATGCTCCACAGTGTAGAAAGGTTGATGTTACTGAATGTAAATTCTGGAGCATTAGTAGTACACTCATAAAATTGGTTGCAGACTACTCTAAATCATATGGTGAGTAAAATCAAAAGGTTTTCATCAAGTTAGCACTTCGTAGTTTACAGTAAAATTGAACTGTTGACTCCTTTGAGCTCTATGCATTTTGTGTTATTGCTCTGTAGATAACTACTTGGGGTGATTTGGAACTGTATAGATATTGCATGTATAGTACTCAGTGCTATGGAATATTCAATTGCAAGCTGAATTCAACAACCTACCTCATAACGTTTAGAGTGCAAAAGCCAATGACTTGCTTTAGTTCAGGAAACGCTTATGTTCCACATGTAGAAAGGGAGATGTTACTGAATGTAACTACTGGAGCATTGGTAGTACACACATAAAATTGGTTGCAGACTACTCTAAATCATATGGTGAGTAAAATCATAAGGTTTACATCAGGTTAGCACTTAGTGGTTTTCAGTAAAATTGAACTATTCACTCCATTGAGCTCAATGCATTTTGTGTTATGGCTCTGTAGATAACTACTTGGGGTGATTTGGAACTGTATAGATATTGCATGTATAGTACTCAGTGCAATGGGATACTCAATTGCTAGCTGAATTCAGGAACCTACCTCATAACGTTTAGAGTGCAACAGCGAATGACTTGCTTTAGTTCAGTAAACGCTAATGCTCCACAGTGTAGAAAGGGTGATGTTACTGAATGTAACTTCTGGAGCATTCGTAGTACACTCATAAAATTGGTTGCAGACTACTCTAAATCATATGGTGAGTAAAATCAAAAGGTTTACATCAAGTTAGCACTTCGTAGTTTACAGTAAAATTGAACTGTTCACTCCATTGAGCTCTATGCATTTTGTGTTAAGGCTCTGTACATAACTACTTGGGGTGATTTAGAACTGTATAGATATTGCATGTAGAGTACTCAGTGCCATGGAATACTCAATTGCAAGCTGAATTCAAGAACCTACCTCATAACGAATAGAGTGCAAAAGCCAATCACTTGCTTTAGTTCAGGAAACGCTTATGTTCCACATGTAGAAAGGGTGATGTTACTGAATGTAACGACTGGAGCATTGGTAGTACACTCAAAAAATTGGTTGCAGACTACTCTAAATCATATGGTGAGTAAAATCAAAAGGTTTACATCAAGTTAGCACTTAGTGGTTTTCAGTAAAATTGAACTGTTCACTCCATTGAGCTCAATGCATTTTCTGTTATGGCTCTGTAGATAACTACTTGGGGTGATTTGGAACTGTATAAATATTACATGTATAGTACTCAGTGCTATGGAATATTCAATTGCAAGCTGAATTCAAGAACCTACCTCATAACGTTTAGAGTGCAAAAGCCAATGACTTGCTTTAGTTCAGTAAACGCTAATGCTCCACAGTGTAGAAAGGTTGATGTTACTGAATGTAAATTCTGGAGCATTGGTAGTACACTCATAAAATTGGTTGCAGACTACTCTAAATCATATGCTGAGTAAAATCATAACGTTTACATCAAGTTAGCACTTAGTGCTTTTCAGTAAAATTGAACTGTTCACTCCTTTGAGCTCTATGCATTTTGTTTTATGGCTCTGTAGATAACTACTCGGGGTGATTTGGAACTGTATAGATATTGCATGTATAGTACTCAGTGCTATGGAATATTCAATTGCAAGCTGAATTCAACAACCTACCTCATAACGTTTAGAGTGCAAAAGCCAATGACTTGCTTTAGTTCAGTAAACGCTAATGCTCCACAGTGTAGAAAGGGTGATGTTACTGAATGTAACTTCTGGAGCACTGGTAGTACACTCATAAAATTGGTTGCAGACTACTCTAAATCATATGGTGAGTAAAATCAAAAGGTTTACATCGTTAGCACTTAGTGGTTTTCAGTTAAATTGAATTGTTCTCTACATTGAGCTAAATGCATTTTGTGTTATGGCTCGGTAGATAACTACTTGGGGTGATTTGGAACTGTATAGATATTGCATGTGGAGTACTCAGTGCCATGGAATATTCAATTGCAAGCTGAATTCAAGTACCTACCTCATAACGTTTCGAGTGCAACAGCGAATGACTTGCTTTAGTTCAGGAAACGCTAATGCTCCACAGTGTAGAAAGGGTGATGTTACTGAATGTAACTTCTGGAGCATTGGAAGTACACTCATAAAATTGGTTGCAGACTACTCTAAATCATATGGTGAGTAAAATCAAAAGGTTTACATCAAGTTAGCACTTCGTAGTTTACAGTAAAATTGAACTGTTGACTCCTTTGAGCTCTATGCATTTTGTGTTAAGGCTCTGTACATAACTACTTGGGGTGATTTAGAACTGTATAGATATTGCATGTATAGTACTCAGTGCAATGGGATACTCAATTGCTAGCTGAATTCAGGAACCTACCTCATATCGTTTAGTGCAACAGCGAATGACTTGTTTCAGTTCAGTAAACGCTAATGCTCCACAGTGTAGAAAGGGTGATGTTACTGAATGTAACTTCTGGAGCATTGGTAGTACACTCATAAAATTGGTTGCAGAATACTCTAAATCATATGGTGAGTAAAATCATAAGGTTTACATCTGGTTAGCACTTAGTGGTTTTCAGTAAAATTGAACTGTTCACTCCATTGAGCTCAGTGCATTTTGTGTTAAAGCTGTGTACATAACTACTTGGGGTGATTTGGAGCTGTATAGATATTGCATGTAGAGTACTCAGTGCCATGGAATACTCAATTGCAAGCTGAATTCAAGAACCTACCTCATAACGTGTAGAGTGCAAAAGCCAATGACTTGCTTTAGTTCAGGAAACGCTTATGTTCCACATGTAGAAAGGGTGATGTTACTGAATGTAACTACTGCTGCATTGGTAGTACACTCATAAAATTGGTTGCAGACTACTCTAAATCATATGGTGAGTAAAATCAAAAGGTTTACATCAAGTTAGCACTTAGTGGTTTTCAGTAAAATTGAACTGTTCATTGAGCTCAATGCATTTTGTGTTATGGCTCTATAGATAACTACTTGGGGTGATTTGGAACTGTATAAATATTACATGTATAGTACTCAGTGCTATGGAATATTCAATTGCAAGCTGAATTCAAGAACCTACCTCATAACGTTTAGAGTGCAAAAGCCAATGACTTGCTTTAGTTCAGTAAACGCTAATGCTCCACAGTGTAGAAAGGTTGATGTTACTGAATGTAAATTCTGGAGCATTAGTAGTACACTCATAAAATTGGTTGCAGACTACTCTAAATCATATGGTGAGTAAAATCAAAAGGTTTTCATCAAGTTAGCACTTCGTAGTTTACAGTAAAATTGAACTGTTGACTCCTTTGAGCTCTATGCATTTTGTGTTATTGCTCTGTAGATAACTACTTGGGGTGATTTGGAACTGTATAGATATTGCATGTATAGTACTCAGTGCTATGGAATATTCAATTGCAAGCTGAATTCAACAACCTACCTCATAACGTTTAGAGTGCAAAAGCCAATGACTTGCTTTAGTTCAGGAAACGCTTATGTTCCACATGTAGAAAGGGAGATGTTACTGAATGTAACTACTGGAGCATTGGTAGTACACACATAAAATTGGTTGCAGACTACTCTAAATCATATGGTGAGTAAAATCATAAGGTTTACATCAGGTTAGCACTTAGTGGTTTTCAGTAAAATTGAACTATTCACTCCATTGAGCTCAATGCATTTTGTGTTATGGCTCTGTAGATAACTACTTGGGGTGATTTGGAACTGTATAGATATTGCATGTATAGTACTCAGTGCAATGGGATACTCAATTGCTAGCTGAATTCAGGAACCTACCTCATAACGTTTAGAGTGCAACAGCGAATGACTTGCTTTAGTTCAGTAAACGCTAATGCTCCACAGTGTAGAAAGGGTGATGTTACTGAATGTAACTTCTGGAGCATTCGTAGTACACTCATAAAATTGGTTGCAGACTACTCTAAATCATATGGTGAGTAAAATCAAAAGGTTTACATCAAGTTAGCACTTCGTAGTTTACAGTAAAATTGAACTGTTCACTCCATTGAGCTCTATGCATTTTGTGTTAAGGCTCTGTACATAACTACTTGGGGTGATTTAGAACTGTATAGATATTGCATGTAGAGTACTCAGTGCCATGGAATACTCAATTGCAAGCTGAATTCAAGAACCTACCTCATAACGAATAGAGTGCAAAAGCCAATCACTTGCTTTAGTTCAGGAAACGCTTATGTTCCACATGTAGAAAGGGTGATGTTACTGAATGTAACGACTGGAGCATTGGTAGTACACTCAAAAAATTGGTTGCAGACTACTCTAAATCATATGGTGAGTAAAATCAAAAGGTTTACATCAAGTTAGCACTTAGTGGTTTTCAGTAAAATTGAACTGTTCACTCCATTGAGCTCAATGCATTTTGTGTTATGGCTCTATAGATAACTACTTGGGGTGATTTGGAACTGTATAAATATTGCATGTAGAGTACTCAGTGCTATGGAATATTCAATTGCAAGCTGAATTCAACAACCTACCTCATAACGTTTAGAGTGCAAAAGCCAAAGACTTGCTTTGGTTCAGGAAACGCTAATGCTCCACAGTGTAGAAAGGGTGATGTTACTGAATGTAACTTCTGGAGCATTGGTAGTACACTCATAAAATTGGTTGCAGACTACTCTAAATCATATGCTGAGTAAAATCATAAGGTTTACATCAAGTTAGCACTTAGTGGTTTTCAGTAAAATTGAACTGTTCACTCCTTTGAGCTCTATGCATTTTGTGTTATGGGTCTGTAGAGAACTACTTGGGGTGATTTGGAACTGTATAGATATTGCATGTATAGTACTCAGTGCAATGGGATACTCAATTGCTAGCTGAATTCAGGAACCTACCTCATATCGTTTAGTGCAACAGCGAATGACTTGTTTCAGTTCAGTAAACGCTAATGCTCCACAGTGTAGAAAGGGTGATGTTACTGAATGTAACTTCTGGAGCATTGGTAGTACACTCATAAAATTGGTTGCAGACTACTCTAAATCATATGGTGAGTAAAATCAAAAGGTTTACATCAAGTTAGCACTTCGTAGTTTACAGTAAAATTGAACTGTTGACTCCTTTGAGCTCTATGCATTTTGTGTTAAGGCTCTGTACATAACTACTTGGGGTGATTTAGAACTGTATAGATATTGCATGTAGAGTACTCAGTGCAATGGGATACTCAATTGCTAGCTGAATTCAGGAACCTACCTCATATCGTTTAGAGTGCAACAGCGAATGACTTGTTTTAGTTCAGTAAACGCTAATGCTCCACAGTGTAGAAAGGGTGATGTTACTGAATGTAACTACTGGAGCATTGGTAGTACACTCATAAAATTGGTTGCAGACTACTCTAAATCATATGGTGAGTAAAATCATTAGGTTTACATCAGGTTAGCACTTAGTGGTTTTCAGTAAAATTGAACTGTTCACTCCATTGAGCTCAGTGCATTTTGTGGTAAAGCTGTGTACATAACTACTCGGGGTGATTTGGAGCTGTATAGATATTGCATGTAGAGTACTCAGTGCCATGGAATACACAATTGCAAGCTGAATTCAACAACCTACCTCATAACGTTTAGAGTGCAACAGCGAATGACTTGCTTTAGTTCAGTAAACGCTAATACTCCACAGTGTAGAAAGGGTGATGTTACTGAATGTAACTTCTGGAGCATTGTTAGTACACTCATAAAATTGGTTGCAGACTAATCTAAATCATATGCTGAGTAAAATCATAAGGTTTACATCAAGTTAGCACTTAGTGCTTTTCAGTAAAATTGAACAGTTGACTCCTTTGAGCTCTATGCATTTTGTGTTAAGGCTCTGTACATTACTTGGGGTGATTTAGAACTGTATAGATATTGCATGTATAGTACTCAGTGCAATGGGATACTCAATTGCTAGCTGAATTCAGGAACCTACCTCATAACGTTTAGAGTGCAAAAGCCAATGACTTGCTTTAGTTCAGGAAACGCTTATGTTCCACATGTAGAAAGGGAGATGTTACTGAATGTAACTACTGGAGCATTCGTAGTACACTCATAAAATTGGTTGCAGACTACTCTAAATCATATGGTGAGTAAAATCAAAAGGTTTACATCGTTAGCACTTAGTGGTTTTCAGTTAAATTGAACTGTTCTCTCCATTGAGCTCAATGCATTTTGTGTTATGGCTCGGTAGGTAACTACTTGGGGTGATTTGGAACTGTATAGATATTGCATGTAGAGTACTCAGTGCCATGGAATATTCAATTGCAAGCTGAATTCAAGAACCTACCTCATAACGTTTAGAGTGCAACAGCGAATGACTAGTTTTAGTTCAGTAAACGCTAATGCTCCACAGTGTAGAAAGGGTGATGTTACTGAATGTAACTTCTGGAGCATTGGTAGTACACTCATAAAATTGGTTGCAGACTACTCTAAATCATATGGTGAGTAAAATCAAAAGGTTTACATCAAGTTAGCACTTCGTAGTTTACAGTAAAATTGAACTGTTGAATCCTTTGAGCTCTATGCATTTTGTGTTATGGCTCGGTAGATAACTACTTGGGGTGATTTGGAACTGTATAGATATTGCATGTAGAGTACTCAGTGCCATGGAATATTCAACTGCAAGCTGAATTCATGAACCTGCCTCATAACGTTTCGAGTGCAACAGCGAATGACTTCCTTTAGTTCAGTAAACGCTAATGCTCCAGAGTGTAGAAAGGGTGATGTTACTGAATGTAACTTCTGGAGCACTGGTAGTACACTCATAAAATTGGTTGCAGACTACTCTAAATCATATGGTGAGTAAAATCAAAAGGTTTACATCAAGTTAGCACTTCGTAGTTTACAGTAAAATTGAACTGTTCACTCCATTGAGCTCTATGCATTTTGTGTTAAGGCTCTGTACATAACTACTTGGGGTGATTTAGAACTGTATAGATATTGCATGTAGAGTACTCAGTGCCATGGAATACTCAATTGCAAGCTGAATTCAAGAACCTACCTCATAACGAATAGAGTGCAAAAGCCAATCACTTGCTTTAGTTCAGGAAACGCTTATGTTCCACATGTAGAAAGGGTGATGTTACTGAATGTAACGACTGGAGCATTGGTAGTACACTCAAAAAATTGGTTGCAGACTACTCTAAATCATATGGTGAGTAAAATCAAAAGGTTTACATCAAGTTAGCACTTAGTGGTTTTCAGTAAAATTGAACTGTTCACTCCATTGAGCTCAATGCATTTTGTGTTATGGCTCTATAGATAACTACTTGGGGTGATTTGGAACTGTATAAATATTGCATGTAGAGTACTCAGTGCTATGGAATATTCAATTGCAAGCTGAATTCAACAACCTACCTCATAACGTTTAGAGTGCAAAAGCCAAAGACTTGCTTTGGTTCAGGAAACGCTAATGCTCCACAGTGTAGAAAGGGTGATGTTACTGAATGTAACTTCTGGAGCATTGGTAGTACACTCATAAAATTGGTTGCAGACTACTCTAAATCATATGCTGAGTAAAATCATAAGGTTTACATCAAGTTAGCACTTAGTGGTTTTCAGTAAAATTGAACTGTTCACTCCTTTGAGCTCTATGCATTTTGTGTTATGGGTCTGTAGAGAACTACTTGGGGTGATTTGGAACTGTATAGATATTGCATGTATAGTACTCAGTGCAATGGGATACTCAATTGCTAGCTGAATTCAGGAACCTACCTCATATCGTTTAGTGCAACAGCGAATGACTTGTTTCAGTTCAGTAAACGCTAATGCTCCACAGTGTAGAAAGGGTGATGTTACTGAATGTAACTTCTGGAGCATTGGTAGTACACTCATAAAATTGGTTGCAGACTACTCTAAATCATATGGTGAGTAAAATCAAAAGGTTTACATCAAGTTAGCACTTCGTAGTTTACAGTAAAATTGAACTGTTGACTCCTTTGAGCTCTATGCATTTTGTGTTAAGGCTCTGTACATAACTACTTGGGGTGATTTAGAACTGTATAGATATTGCATGTAGAGTACTCAGTGCAATGGGATACTCAATTGCTAGCTGAATTCAGGAACCTACCTCATATCGTTTAGAGTGCAACAGCGAATGACTTGTTTTAGTTCAGTAAACGCTAATGCTCCACAGTGTAGAAAGGGTGATGTTACTGAATGTAACTACTGGAGCATTGGTAGTACACTCATAAAATTGGTTGCAGACTACTCTAAATCATATGGTGAGTAAAATCATTAGGTTTACATCAGGTTAGCACTTAGTGGTTTTCAGTAAAATTGAACTGTTCACTCCATTGAGCTCAGTGCATTTTGTGGTAAAGCTGTGTACATAACTACTCGGGGTGATTTGGAGCTGTATAGATATTGCATGTAGAGTACTCAGTGCCATGGAATACACAATTGCAAGCTGAATTCAACAACCTACCTCATAACGTTTAGAGTGCAACAGCGAATGACTTGCTTTAGTTCAGTAAACGCTAATACTCCACAGTGTAGAAAGGGTGATGTTACTGAATGTAACTTCTGGAGCATTGTTAGTACACTCATAAAATTGGTTGCAGACTAATCTAAATCATATGCTGAGTAAAATCATAAGGTTTACATCAAGTTAGCACTTAGTGCTTTTCAGTAAAATTGAACAGTTGACTCCTTTGAGCTCTATGCATTTTGTGTTAAGGCTCTGTACATTACTTGGGGTGATTTAGAACTGTATAGATATTGCATGTATAGTACTCAGTGCAATGGGATACTCAATTGCTAGCTGAATTCAGGAACCTACCTCATAACGTTTAGAGTGCAAAAGCCAATGACTTGCTTTAGTTCAGGAAACGCTTATGTTCCACATGTAGAAAGGGAGATGTTACTGAATGTAACTACTGGAGCATTCGTAGTACACTCATAAAATTGGTTGCAGACTACTCTAAATCATATGGTGAGTAAAATCAAAAGGTTTACATCGTTAGCACTTAGTGGTTTTCAGTTAAATTGAACTGTTCTCTCCATTGAGCTCAATGCATTTTGTGTTATGGCTCGGTAGGTAACTACTTGGGGTGATTTGGAACTGTATAGATATTGCATGTAGAGTACTCAGTGCCATGGAATATTCAATTGCAAGCTGAATTCAAGAACCTACCTCATAACGTTTAGAGTGCAACAGCGAATGACTAGTTTTAGTTCAGTAAACGCTAATGCTCCACAGTGTAGAAAGGGTGATGTTACTGAATGTAACTTCTGGAGCATTGGTAGTACACTCATAAAATTGGTTGCAGACTACTCTAAATCATATGGTGAGTAAAATCAAAAGGTTTACATCAAGTTAGCACTTCGTAGTTTACAGTAAAATTGAACTGTTGAATCCTTTGAGCTCTATGCATTTTGTGTTATGGCTCGGTAGATAACTACTTGGGGTGATTTGGAACTGTATAGATATTGCATGTAGAGTACTCAGTGCCATGGAATATTCAACTGCAAGCTGAATTCATGAACCTGCCTCATAACGTTTCGAGTGCAACAGCGAATGACTTCCTTTAGTTCAGTAAACGCTAATGCTCCAGAGTGTAGAAAGGGTGATGTTACTGAATGTAACTTCTGGAGCACTGGTAGTACACTCATAAAATTGGTTGCAGACTACTCTAAATCATATGGTGAGTAAAATCAAAAGGTTTACATCGTTAGCACTTAGTGGTTTTCAGTTAAATTGAATTGTTCTCTCCATTGAGCTCAATGCATTTTGTGTTATGGCTCGGTAGATAACTACTTGGGGTGATTTGGAACTGTATAGATATTGCATGTAGAGTACTCAGTGCCATGGAATACTCAATTGCAAGCTGAATTCAACAACCTACCTCATAACGTTTAGAGTGCAACAGCGAATGACTTGCTTTAGTTCAGTAAACGCTAATGCTCCACAGTGTAGAAAGGGTGATGTTACTGAATGTAACTTCTGGAGCATTGGTAGTACACTCATAAAATTGGTTGCAGACTACTCTAAATCATATGCTGAGTAAAATCATAAGGTTTACATCAAGTTAGCACTTAGTGCTTTTCAGTAAAATTGAACTGTTGACTCCTTTGAGCTCTATGCATTTTGTGTTAAGGCTCTGTACATAACTACTTGGGGTGATTTAGAACTGTATAGATATTGCATGTACAGTACTCAGTGCAATGGGATACTCAATTGCTAGCTGAATTCAGGAACCTACCTCATAACGTTTAGAGTGCAACAGCGAATGACTAGTTTTAGTTCAGTAAACGCTAATGCTCCACAGTGTAGAAAGGGTGATGTTACTGAATGTAACTTCTGGAGCATTGTTAGTACACTCATAAAATTGGTTGCAGACTACACTAAATCATATGGTGAGTAAAATCATAAGGTTTACATCAGGTTAGCACTTAGTGGTTTTCAGTAAAATTGAACTGTTCACTCCATTGAGCTCAATGCATTTTGTGTTATGGCTCTGTAGATAACTACTTGGGGTGATTTGGAACTGTATAAATATTACATTTATAGTACTCAGTGCTATGGAATATTCAATTGCAAGCTGAATTCAAGAACCTACCTCATAACGTTTAGAGTGCAAAAGCCAATGACTTGCTTTAGTTCAGTAAACGCTAATGCTCCACAGTGTAGAAAGGTTGATGTTACTGAATGTAAATTCTGGAGCATTGGTAGTACACTCATAAAATTGGTTGCAGACTACTCTAAATAATATGCTGAGTAAAATCATAAGGTTTACATCAAGTTAGCACTTAGTGCTTTTCAGTAAAATTGAACTGTTCACTCCTTTGAGCTCTATGCATTTTGTTTTATGGCTCTGTAGATAACTACTTGGGGTGATTTGGAACTGTATAGATATTGCATGTATAGTACTCAGTGCAATGGGATACTCAATTGCTAGCTGAATTCAGGAACCTACCTCATATCGTTTAGAGTGCAACAGCGAATGACTTGTTTCAGTTCAGTAAACACTAATGCTCCGCATTGTAGAAAGGGTGATGTTACTGAATGTAACTTCTGGAGCATTGTTAGTACACTCATAAAATTGGTTGCAGACTACTCTAAATCATATGGTGAGTAAAATCAAAAGGTTTACGTCAAGTTAGCACTTCGTAGTTTACAGTAAAATTGAACTGTTGACTCCTTTGAGCTCTATGCATTTTGTTTTATGGCTCTTTAGATAACTACTTGGGGTGATTTGGAACTGTATAGATATTGCATGTATAGTACTCAGTGCTATGGAATATTCAATTGCAAGCTGAATTCAACAACCTACCTCATAACGTTTAGTGTGCAAAAGCCAATGACTTGCTTTAGTTCAGTAAACGCTAATGCTCCACAGTGTAGAAAGGTTGATGTTACTGAATGTAAATTCTGGAGCATTAGTAGTACACTCATAAAATTGGTTGCAGACTAATCTAAATCATATGGTGAGTAAAATCAAAAGGTTTACATCAAGTTAGCACTTCGTAGTTTACAGTAAAATTGAACTGTTCACTCCTTTGAGCTCTATGCATTTTGTGTTATGGCTCTGTAGATAACTACTTGGGGTGATTTGGAACTGTATAGATATTGCATGTATAGTACTCAGTGCTATGGAATATTCAATTGCAAGCTGAATTCAACAACCTACCTCATAACGTTTAGAGTGCAAAAGCCAATGACTTGCTTTAGTTCAGTAAACGCTAATGCTCCACAGTGTAGAAAGGGTGATGTTACTGAATGTAACTTCTGGAGCATTGGTAGTACACTCATAAAATTGGTTGCAGACTACTCTAAATCATATGCTGAGTAAACTCATAAGGTTTACATCAAGTTAGCACTTAGTGCTTTTCAGTAAAATTCAACTGTTGACTCCTTTGAGCTCTATGCATTTTGTGTTATGGCTCTGTAGATAACTACTTGGGGTGATTTGGAACTGTATAAATATTACATGTATAGTACTCAGTGCTATGGAATATTCAATTGCAAGCTGAATTCAAGAACCTACCTCATAACGTTTAGAGTGCAAAAGCCAATGACTTGCTTTAGTTCAGTAAACGCTAATGCTCCACAGTGTAGAAAGGTTGATGTTACTGAATGTAAATTCTGGAGCATTGGTAGTACACTCATAAAATTGGTTGCAGACTACTCTAAGTAATATGCTGAGTAAAATCATAAGGTTTACATCAAGTTAGCACTTAGTGCTTTTCAGTAAAATTGAACTGTTCACTCCTTTGAGCTCTATGCATTTTGTGTTATGGCTCTGTAGATAACTACTTGGGGTGATTTGGAACTGTATAGATATTGCATGTATAGTACTCAGTGCAATGGGATACTCAATTGTTAGCTGAATTCAGGAACCTACCTCATAACGTTTAGAGTGCAAAAGCCAATGACTTGCTTTAGTTCAGGAAACGCTTATGTTCCACATGTAGAAAGGGAGATGTTACTGAATGTAACTACTGGAGCATTGGTAGTACACACATAAAATTGGTTACAGACTACTCTAAATCATATGGTGAGTAAAATCATACGGTTTACATCAGGTTAGCACTTAGTGGTTTTCAGTAAAATTGAACTGTTCACTCCATTGAGCTCAATGCATTTTGTGTTATGGCTCTGTAGATAACTACTTGGGGTGATTTGGAACTGTATAGATATTGCATGTATAGTACTCAGTGCAATGGGATACTCAATTGCTAGCTGAATTCAGGAACCTACCTCATAACGTTTAGAGTGCAACAGCGAATGACTTGCTTTAGTTCAGTAAACGCTAATGCTCCACAGTGTAGAAAGGGTGATGTTACTGAATGTAACTTCTGGAGCATTCGTAGTACACTCATAAAATTGGTTGCAGACTACTCTAAATCATATGGTGAGTAAAATCAAAAGGTTTACATCAAGTTAGCACTTCGTAGTTTACAGTAAAATTGAACTGTTCACTCCATTGAGCTCTATGCATTTTGTGTTAAGGCTCTGTACATAACTACTTGGGGTGATTTAGAACTGTATAGATATTGCATGTAGAGTACTCAGTGCCATGGAATACTCAATTGCAAGCTGAATTCAAGAACCTACCTCATAACGTTTCGAGTGCAAACGCCAATGACTTGCTTTAGTTCAGTAAACGCTAATGCTCCACAGTGTAGAAAGGGTGATGTTACTGAATGTAACTTCTGGAGCATTGGTAGTACACTCATAAAATTGTTTGCAGACTACTCTAAATCATATGGTGAGTGAAATCAAAAGGTTTACATCGTTAGCACTTAGTGGTTTTCAGTTAAATTGAACTGTTCTCTCCATTGAGCTCAATGCATTTTGTGTTATGGCTCGGTAGGTAACTACTTGGGGTGTTTTGGAACTGTAGAGATATTGCATGTAGAGTACTCAGTGCCATGGAATATTCAATTGCAAGCTGAATTCAAGAACCTACCTCATAACGTTTCGAGTGCAACAGCGAATGACTTGCTTCAGTTTAGGAAACGCTAATGCTCCACAGTGTAGAAAGGGTGATGTTACTGAATGTAACTTCTGGAGCATTGGTAGTACACTCATAAAATTGGTTGCAGACTACTCTAAATCATATGGTGAGTAAAATCATAAGGTTTACATCTGGTTAGCACTTAGTGGTTTTCAGTAAAATTGAACTGTTGACTCCATTGAGCTCAGTGCATTTTGTGTTAAAGCTGTGTACATAACTACTCGGGGTGATTTGGAGCTGTATAGATATTGCATGTAGAGTACTCAGTGCCATGGAATACTCAATTGCAAGCTGAATTCAAGAACCTACCTCATAACGTGTAGAGTGCAAAAGCCAATGACTTGCTTTAGTTCAGGAAACGCTTATGTTCCACATGTAGAAAGGGTGATGTTACTGAATGTAACTACTGCTGCATTGGTAGTACACTCATAAAATTGGTTGCAGACTACTCTAAATCATATGGTGAGTAAAATCAAAAGGTTTACATCAAGTTAGCACTTAGTGGTTTTCAGTAAAATTGAACTGTTCACTCCATTGAGCTCAATGCATTTTGTGTTATGGCTCTATAGATAACTACTTGGGGTGATTTGGAACTGTATAAATATTGCATGTAGAGTACTCAGTGCCATGGAATACTCAATTGCAAGCTGAATTCAACAACCTACCTCATAACGTTTAGAGTGCAACAGCGAATTACTTGCTTTAGTTCAGTAAACGCTAATGCTCCACAGTGTAGAAAGGGTGATGTTACTGAATGTAACTTCTGGAGCATTGGTAGTACACTCATAAAATTGGTTGCAGACTACTCTAAATCATATGCTGAGTAAAATCATAAGGTTTACATCAAGTTAGCACTTAGTGCTTTTCAGTAAAATTGAACTGTTGACTCCTTTGAGCTCTATGCATTTTGTGTGAAGGCTCTGTACATAACTACTTGGGGTGATTTAGAACTGTATAGATATTGCATGTATAGTACTCAGTGCAATGGGATACTCAATTGCTAGCTGAATTCAGGAACCTACCTCATAACGTTTAGAGTGCAAAAGCCAATGACTTGCTTTAGTTCAGGAAACGCTTATGTTCCACAGGTAGAAAGGGAGATGTTACTGAATGTAACTACTGGAGCATTGGTAGTACACACATAAAATTGGTTGCAGACTACACTAAATCATATGGTGAGTAAAATCATAAGGTTTACATCAGGTTAGCACTTAGTGGTTTTCAGTAAAATTGAACTGTTCACTCCATTGAGCTCAATGCATTTTGTGTTATGGCTCTGTAGATAACTACTTGGGGTGATTTGGAACTGTATAAATATTACATGTATAGTACTCAGTGCTATGGAATATTCAATTGCAAGCTGAATTCAACAACCTACCTCATAACGTTTAGAGTGCAAAAGCCAATGACTTGCTTTAGTTCAGTAAACGCTAATGCTCCACAGTGTAGAACGGTTGATGTTACTGAATGTAAATTCTGGAGCATTGGTAGTACACTCATAAAATTGGTTGCGGACTACTCTAAATAATATGCTGAGTAAAATCATAAGGTTTACATCAAGTTAGCACTTAGTGCTTTTCAGTAAAATTGAACTGTTCACTCCTTTGAGCTCTATGCATTTTGTTTTATGGCTCTGTAGATAACTACTTGGGGTGATTTGGAACTGTATAGATATTGCATGTATAGTACTCAGTGCAATGGGATACTCAATTGCTAGCTGAATTCAGGAACCTACCTCATATCGTTTAGAGTGCAACAGCGAATGACTTGTTCCAGTTCAGTAAACTCTAATGCTCCACATTGTAGAAAGGGTGATGTTACTGAATGTAACTTCTGGAGCATTGTTAGTACACTCATAAAATTGGTTGCAGACTACTCTAAATCATATGGTGAGTAAAATCAAAAGGTTTACGTCAAGTTAGCACTTCGTAGTTTACAGTAAAATTGAACTGTTGACTCCTTTGAGCTCTATGCATTTTGTGTTATGGCTCTGTAGATAACTACTTGGGGTGATTTGGAACTGTATAGATATTGCATGTATAGTACTCAGTGCTATGGAATATTCAATTGCAAGCTGAATTCAACAACCTACATCATAACGTTTAGAGTGCAAAAGCCAATGACTTGCTTTAGTTCAGTAAACGCTAATGCTCCACAGTGTAGAAAGGGTGATGTTACTGAATGTAACTTCTGGAGCATTGGTAGTACACTCATAAAATTGGTTGCAGACTACTCTAAATCATATGCTGAGTAAACTCATAAGGTTTACATCAAGTTAGCACTTAGTGCTTTTCAGTAAAATTCAACTGTTGACTCCTTTGAGCTCTATGCATTTGGTGTTATGGCTCTGTAGATAACTACTTGGGGTGATTTGGAACTGTATAAATATTACATGTATAGTACTCAGTGCTATGGAATATTCAATTGCAAGCTGAATTCAAGAACCTACCTCATAACGTTTAGAGTGCAAAAGCCAATTACTTGCTTTAGTTCAGTAAACGCTAATGCTCCACAGTGTAGAAAGGTTGATGTTACTGAATGTAAATTCTGGAGCATTGGTAGTACACTCATAAAATTGGTTGCAGACTACTCTAAATAATATGCTGAGTAAAATCGTAAGGTTTACATCAAGTTAGCACTTAGTGCTTTTCAGTAAAATTGAACTGTTCACTCCTTTGAGCTCTATGCATTTTGTGTTATGGCTCTGTAGATAACTACTTGGGGTGATTTGGAACTGTATAGATATTGCATGTATAGTACTCAGTGCAATGGGATACTCAATTGTTAGCTGAATTCAGGAACCTACCTCATAACGTTTAGAGTGCAAAAGCCAATGACTTGCTTTAGTTCAGGAAACGCTTATGTTCCACATGTAGAAAGGGAGATGTTACTGAATGTAACTACTGGAGCATTGGTAGTACACACATAAAATTGGTTACAGACTACTCTAAATCATATGGTGAGTAAAATCATAAGGTTTACATCAGGTTAGCACTTAGTGGTTTTCAGTAAAATTGAACTGTTCACTCCATTGAGCTCAATGCATTTTGTGTTATGGCTCTGTAGATAACTACTTGGGGTGATTTGGAACTGTATAGATATTGCATGTATAGTACTCAGTGCAATGGGATACTCAATTGCTAGCTGAATTCAGGAACCTACCTCATAACGTTTAGAGTGCAACAGCGAATGACTTGCTTTAGTTCAGTAAACGCTAATGCTCCACAGTGTAGAGAGGGTGATGTTACTGAATGTAACTTCTGGAGCATTGGTAGTACACTCATAAAATTGGTTGCAGACTACTCTAAATCATATGGTGAGTAAAATCAAAAGGTTTACATCAAGTTACCACTTAGTAGTTTACAGTAAAATTGAACTGTTCACTCCATTGAGCTCTATGCATTTTGTGTTAAGGCTCTGTACATAACTACTTGGGGTGATTTAGAACTGTATAGATATTGCATGTAGAGTACTCAGTGCCATGGAATACTCAATTGCATGCTGAATTCAAGAACCTACCTCATAACGTATAGAGTGCAAAATCCAATGAATTGCTTTAGTTCAGGAAACGCTTATGTTCCACATGTAGAAAGGGTGATGTTACTGAATGTAACGACTGGAGCATTGGTAGTACACTCATAAAATTGGTTGCAGACTACTCTAAATCATATGGTGAGTAAAATCATATGGTTTACATCAAGTTAGCACTTAGTGCTTTTCAGTAAAATTGAACTGTTGACTCCTTTGAGCTCTATGCATTTTGTGTTAAGGCTCTGTACATAACTACTTGGGGTGATTTAGAACTGTATAGATATTGCATGTATAGTACTCAGTGCAATGGGATACTCAATTGCTAGCTGAATTCAGGAACCTACCTCATAACGTTTAGAGTGCAAAAGCCAATGACTTGCTTTAGTTCAGTAAACGCTAATGCTCCACAGTGTAGAAAGGTTGATGTTACTGAATGTAACTTCTGGAGCATTGTTAGTACACTCATAAAATTGGTTGCAGACTACTCTAAATCATATGGTGAGTAAAATCAAAAGGTTTACATCAAGTTAGCACTTCGTAGTTTACAGTAAAATTGAACTGTTGACTCCTTTGAGCTCTATGCATTTTGTTTTATGGCTCTTTAGATAACTACTTGGGGTGATTTGGCACTGTATAGATATTGCATGTATAGTACTCAGTGCTATGGAATATTCAATTGCAAGCTGAATTCAACAACCTACCTCATAACGTTTAGAGTGCAAAAGCCAATGACTTGCTTTAGTTCAGTAAACGCTAATGCTCCACAGTGTAGAAAGGGTGATGTTACTGAATGTAACTTCTGGAGCATTGGTAGTACACTCATAAAATTGGTTGCAGACTACTCTATATCATATGCTGAGTAAACTCATAAGGTTTACATCAAGTTAGCACTTAGTGCTTTTCAGTAAAATTGAACTGTTGACTCCTTTGAGCTCTATGCATTTTGTGTTATGGCTCTGTAGATAACTACTTGGGGTGATTTGGAACTGTATAGATATTGCATGTATAGTACTCAGTGCTATGGAATATTCAATTGCAAGCTGAATTCAACAACCTACCTCATAACGTTTAGAGTGCAAAAGCCAATGACTTGCTTTAGTTCAGTAAACGCTAATGCTCCACGGTGTAGAAAGGGTGATGTTACTGAATGTAACTTCTGGAGCATTGGTAGTACACTCATAAAATTGGTTGCAGACTACTCTAAATCATATGCTGAGTAAAATCATAAGGTTTACATCAAGTTAGCACTTAGTGCTTTTCAGTAAAATTGAACTGTTCACTCCTTTGAGCTCTATGCATTTTGTGTTATGGTTCTGTAGATAACTACTTGGGGTGATTTGGAACTGTATAGATATTGCATGTATAGTACTCAGTGCTATGGAATATTCAATTGCTAGCTGAATTCAGGAACCTACCTCATAACGTTTAGAGTGCAAAAGCCAATCACTTGCTTTAGTTCAGTAAACGCTAATGCTCCAGAGTGTAGAAAGGGTGATGTTACTGAATGTAACTTCTGGAGCATTGGTAGTACACTCATAAAATTGGTTGCAGACTACTCTAAATCATATGCTGAGTAAAATCATAAGGTTTACATCAACTTAGCACTTAGTGCTTTTCAGGGAAATTGAACTGTTCACTCCATTGAGCTCAATGCATTTTGTGTTAAAGCTGTGTACATAACTACTCGGGGTGATTTGGAACTGTATAGATATAGCATGTAGTGTACTCAGTGCTATGGAATACTCAATTCCAAGCTGAATTCAAGAACCTACCTCATAACGTTTAGAGTGCAACAGCGAATGACTTGCTTTAGTTCAGTAAACGCTAATGCTCCACAGTGTAGAAAGGGTGATGTTACTGAATGTAACTTCTGGAGTATTGGTAGTACACTCATAAAATTGGTTGCAGACTACTCTAAATCATATGGTGAGTAAAATCAAAAGGTTTACATCAAGTTAGCACTTAGTGGTTTTCAGTAAAATTGAACTGTTCACTCCATTGAGCTCAATGCATTTTGTGTTATGGCTCTATAGATAACTACTTGGGGTGATTTGGAACTGTATAAATATTGCATGTAGAGTACTCAGTGCCATGGAATACTCAATTGCAAGCTGAATTCAACAACCTACCTCATAACGTTTAGAGTGCAACAGCGAATTACTTGCTTTAGTTCAGTAAACGCTAATGCTCCACAGTGTAGAAAGGGAGATGTTACTGAATGTAACTTCTGGAGCATTGGTAGTACACTCATAAAATTGGTTGCAGACTACTCTAAATCATATGCTGAGTAAAATCATAAGGTTTACATCAAGTTAGCACTTAGTGCTTTTCAGTAAAATTGAACTGTTGACTCCTTTGAGCTCTATGCATTTTGTGTTAAGGCTCTGTACATAACTACTTGGGGTGATTTAGAACTGTATAGATATTGCATGTATAGTACTCAGTGCAATTGGATACTCAATTGCTAGCTGAATTCAGGAACCTACCTCATAACGTTTAGAGTGCAAAAGCCAATGACTTGCTTTAGTTCAGGAAACGCTTATGTTCCACATGTAGAAAGGGAGATGTTACTGAATGTAACTACTGGAGCATTGGTAGTACACACATAAAATTGGTTACAGACTACTCTAAATCATATGGTGAGTAAAATCATAAGGTTTACATCAGGTTAGCACTTAGTGGTTTTCAGTAAAATTGAACTGTTCACTCCATTGAGCTCAATGCATTTTGTGTTATGGCTCTGTAGATAACTACTTGGGGTGATTTGGAACTGTATAGATATTGCATGTATAGTACTCAGTGCAATGGGATACTCAATTGCTAGCTGAATTCAGGAACCTACCTCATAACGTTTAGAGTGCAACAGCGAATGACTTGCTTTAGTTCAGTAAACGCTAATGCTCCACAGTGTAGAGAGGGTGATGTTACTGAATGTAACTTCTGGAGCATTGGTAGTACACTCATAAAATTGGTTGCAGACTACTCTAAATCATATGGTGAGTAAAATCAAAAGGTTTACATCAAGTTACCACTTCGTAGTTTACAGTAAAATTGAACTGTTCACTCCATTGAGCTCTATGCATTTTGTGTTAAGGCTCTGTACATAACTACTTGGGGTGATTTAGAACTGTATAGATATTGCATGTAGAGTACTCAGTGCCATGGAATACTCAATTGCATGCTGAATTCAAGAACCTACCTCATAACGTATAGAGTGCAAAATCCAATGAATTGCTTTAGTTCAGGAAACGCTTATGTTCCACATGTAGAAAGGGTGATGTTACTGAATGTAACGACTGGAGCATTGGTAGTACACTCATAAAATTGGTTGCAGACTACTCTAAATCATATGGTGAGTAAAATCATATGGTTTACATCAAGTTAGCACTTAGTGCTTTTCAGTAAAATTGAACTGTTGACTCCTTTGAGCTCTATGCATTTTGTGTTAAGGCTCTGTACATAACTACTTGGGGTGATTTAGAACTGTATAGATATTGCATGTATAGTACTCAGTGCAATGGGATACTCAATTGCTAGCTGAATTCAGGAACCTACCTCATAACGTTTAGAGTGCAAAAGCCAATGACTTGCTTTAGTTCAGTAAACGCTAATGCTCCACAGTGTAGAAAGGTTGATGTTACTGAATGTAAATTCTGGAGCATTGGTAGTACACTCATAAAATTGGTTGCAGACTACTCTAAATAATATGCTGAGTAAAATCATAAAGTTTACATCAAGTTAGCAATTAGTGCTTTTCAGTAAAATTGAACTGTTCACTCCTTTGAGCTCTATGCATTTTGTTTTATGGCTCTGTAGATAACTACTTGGGGTGATTTGGAACTGTATAGATATTGCATGTATAGTACTCAGTGCAATGGGATACTCAATTGCTAGCTGAATTCAGGAACCTACCTCATATCGTTTAGAGTGCAACAGCGAATGACTTGTTTCAGTTCAGTAAACGCTAATGCTCCACATTGTAGAAAGGGTGATGTTACTGAATGTAACTTCTGGAGCATTGTTAGTACACTCATAAAATTGGTTGCAGACTACTCTAAATCATATGGTGAGTAAAATCAAAAGGTTTACATCAAGTTAGCACTTCGTAGTTTACAGTAAAATTGAACTGTTGACTCCTTTGAGCTCTATGCATTTTGTTTTATGGCTCTTTAGATAACTACTTGGGGTGATTTGGCACTGTATAGATATTGCATGTATAGTACTCAGTGCTATGGAATATTCAATTGCAAGCTGAATTCAACAACCTACCTCATAACGTTTAGAGTGCAAAAGCCAATGACTTGCTTTAGTTCAGTAAACGCTAATGCTCCACAGTGTAGAAAGGGTGATGTTACTGAATGTAACTTCTGGAGCATTGGTAGTACACTCATAAAATTGGTTGCAGACTACTCTATATCATATGCTGAGTAAACTCATAAGGTTTACATCAAGTTAGCACTTAGTGCTTTTCAGTAAAATTGAACTGTTGACTCCTTTGAGCTCTATGCATTTTGTGTTATGGCTCTGTAGATAACTACTTGGGGTGATTTGGAACTGTATAGATATTGCATGTATAGTACTCAGTGCTATGGAATATTCAATTGCAAGCTGAATTCAACAACCTACCTCATAACGTTTAGAGTGCAAAAGCCAATGACTTGCTTTAGTTCAGTAAACGCTAATGCTCCACAGTGTAGAAAGGGTGATGTTACTGAATGTAACTTCTGGAGCATTGGTAGTACACTCATAAAATTGGTTGCAGACTACTCTAAATCATATGCTGAGTAAAATCATAAGGTTTACATCAAGTTAGCACTTAGTGCTTTTCAGGGAAATTGAACTGTTCACTCCATTGAGCTCAATGCATTTTGTGTTAAAGCTGTGTACATAACTACTCGGGGTGATTTGGAACTGTATAGATATAGCATGTAGTGTACTCAGTGCTATGGAATACTCAATTCCAAGCTGAATTCAAGAACCTACCTCATAACGTTTAGAGTGCAACAGCGAATGACTTGCTTTAGTTCAGTAAACGCTAATGCTCCACAGTGTAGAAAGGGTGATGTTACTGAATGTAACTTCTGGAGTATTGGTAGTACACTCATAAAATTGGTTGCAGACTACTCTAAATCATATGGTGAGTAAAATCAAAAGGTTTACATCAAGTTAGCACTTAGTGGTTTTCAGTAAAATTGAACTGTTCACTCCATTGAGCTCAATGCATTTTGTGTTATGGCTCTATAGATAACTACTTGGGGTGATTTGGAACTGTATAAATATTGCATGTAGAGTACTCAGTGCCATGGAATACTCAATTGCAAGCTGAATTCAACAACCTACCTCATAACGTTTAGAGTGCAACAGCGAATTACTTGCTTTAGTTCAGTAAACGCTAATGCTCCACAGTGTAGAAAGGGAGATGTTACTGAATGTAACTTCTGGAGCATTGGTAGTACACTCATAAAATTGGTTGCAGACTACTCTAAATCATATGCTGAGTAAAATCATAAGGTTTACATCAAGTTAGCACTTAGTGCTTTTCAGTAAAATTGAACTGTTGACTCCTTTGAGCTCTATGCATTTTGTGTTAAGGCTCTGTACATAACTACTTGGGGTGATTTAGAACTGTATAGATATTGCATGTATAGTACTCAGTGCAATTGGATACTCAATTGCTAGCTGAATTCAGGAACCTACCTCATAACGTTTAGAGTGCAAAAGCCAATGACTTGCTTTAGTTCAGGAAACGCTTATGTTCCACATGTAGAAAGGGAGATGTTACTGAATGTAACTACTGGAGCATTGGTAGTACACACATAAAATTGGTTACAGACTACTCTAAATCATATGGTGAGTAAAATCATAAGGTTTACATCAGGTTAGCACTTAGTGGTTTTCAGTAAAATTGAACTGTTCACTCCATTGAGCTCAATGCATTTTGTGTTATGGCTCTGTAGATAACTACTTGGGGTGATTTGGAACTGTATAGATATTGCATGTATAGTACTCAGTGCAATGGGATACTCAATTGCTAGCTGAATTCAGGAACCTACCTCATAACGTTTAGAGTGCAACAGCGAATGACTTGCTTTAGTTCAGTAAACGCTAATGCTCCACAGTGTAGAGAGGGTGATGTTACTGAATGTAACTTCTGGAGCATTGGTAGTACACTCATAAAATTGGTTGCAGACTACTCTAAATCATATGGTGAGTAAAATCAAAAGGTTTACATCAAGTTACCACTTCGTAGTTTACAGTAAAATTGAACTGTTCACTCCATTGAGCTCTATGCATTTTGTGTTAAGGCTCTGTACATAACTACTTGGGGTGATTTAGAACTGTATAGATATTGCATGTAGAGTACTCAGTGCCATGGAATACTCAATTGCATGCTGAATTCAAGAACCTACCTCATAACGTATAGAGTGCAAAATCCAATGAATTGCTTTAGTTCAGGAAACGCTTATGTTCCACATGTAGAAAGGGTGATGTTACTGAATGTAACGACTGGAGCATTGGTAGTACACTCATAAAATTGGTTGCAGACTACTCTAAATCATATGGTGAGTAAAATCATATGGTTTACATCAAGTTAGCACTTAGTGCTTTTCAGTAAAATTGAACTGTTGACTCCTTTGAGCTCTATGCATTTTGTGTTAAGGCTCTGTACATAACTACTTGGGGTGATTTAGAACTGTATAGATATTGCATGTATAGTACTCAGTGCAATGGGATACTCAATTGCTAGCTGAATTCAGGAACCTACCTCATAACGTTTAGAGTGCAAAAGCCAATGACTTGCTTTAGTTCAGTAAACGCTAATGCTCCACAGTGTAGAAAGGTTGATGTTACTGAATGTAAATTCTGGAGCATTGGTAGTACACTCATAAAATTGGTTGCAGACTACTCTAAATAATATGCTGAGTAAAATCATAAAGTTTACATCAAGTTAGCAATTAGTGCTTTTCAGTAAAATTGAACTGTTCACTCCTTTGAGCTCTATGCATTTTGTTTTATGGCTCTGTAGATAACTACTTGGGGTGATTTGGAACTGTATAGATATTGCATGTATAGTACTCAGTGCAATGGGATACTCAATTGCTAGCTGAATTCAGGAACCTACCTCATATCGTTTAGAGTGCAACAGCGAATGACTTGTTTCAGTTCAGTAAACGCTAATGCTCCACATTGTAGAAAGGGTGATGTTACTGAATGTAACTTCTGGAGCATTGTTAGTACACTCATAAAATTGGTTGCAGACTACTCTAAATCATATGGTGAGTAAAATCAAAAGGTTTACATCAAGTTAGCACTTCGTAGTTTACAGTAAAATTGAACTGTTGACTCCTTTGAGCTCTATGCATTTTGTTTTATGGCTCTTTAGATAACTACTTGGGGTGATTTGGCACTGTATAGATATTGCATGTATAGTACTCAGTGCTATGGAATATTCAATTGCAAGCTGAATTCAACAACCTACCTCATAACGTTTAGAGTGCAAAAGCCAATGACTTGCTTTAGTTCAGTAAACGCTAATGCTCCACAGTGTAGAAAGGGTGATGTTACTGAATGTAACTTCTGGAGCATTGGTAGTACACTCATAAAATTGGTTGCAGACTACTCTATATCATATGCTGAGTAAACTCATAAGGTTTACATCAAGTTAGCACTTAGTGCTTTTCAGTAAAATTGAACTGTTGACTCCTTTGAGCTCTATGCATTTTGTGTTATGGCTCTGTAGATAACTACTTGGGGTGATTTGGAACTGTATAGATATTGCATGTATAGTACTCAGTGCTATGGAATATTCAATTGCAAGCTGAATTCAACAACCTACCTCATAACGTTTAGAGTGCAAAAGCCAATGACTTGCTTTAGTTCAGTAAACGCTAATGCTCCACAGTGTAGAAAGGGTGATGTTACTGAATGTAACTTCTGGAGCATTGGTAGTACACTCATAAAATTGGTTGCAGACTACTCTAAATCATATGCTGAGTAAAATCATAAGGTTTACATCAAGTTAGCACTTAGTGCTTTTCAGTAAAATTGAACTGTTCACTCCTTTGAGCTCTATGCATTTTGTGTTATGGTTCTGTAGATAACTACTTGGGGTGATTTGGAACTGTATAGATATTGCATGTATAGTACTCAGTGCTATGGAATATTCAATTGCTAGCTGAATTCAGGAACCTACCTCATAACGTTTAGAGTGCAAAAGCCAATCACTTGCTTTAGTTCAGTAAACGCTAATGCTCCAGAGTGTAGAAAGGGTGATGTTACTGAATGTAACTTCTGGAGCATTGGTAGTACACTCATAAAATTGGTTGCAGACTACTCTAAATCATATGCTGAGTAAAATCATAAGGTTTACATCAACTTAGCACTTAGTGCTTTTCAGGGAAATTGAACTGTTCACTCCATTGAGCTCAATGCATTTTGTGTTAAAGCTGTGTACATAACTACTCGGGGTGATTTGGAACTGTATAGATATAGCATGTAGTGTACTCAGTGCTATGGAATACTCAATTCCAAGCTGAATTCAAGAACCTACCTCATAACGTTTAGAGTGCAACAGCGAATGACTTGCTTTAGTTCAGTAAACGCTAATGCTCCACAGTGTAGAAAGGGTGATGTTACTGAATGTAACTTCTGGAGTATTGGTAGTACACACATAAAATTGGTTACAGACTACTCTAAATCATATGGTGAGTAAAATCATAAGGTTTACATCAGGTTAGCACTTAGTGGTTTTCAGTAAAATTGAACTGTTCACTCCATTGAGCTCAATGCATTTTGTGTTATGGCTCTGTAGATAACTACTTGGGGTGATTTGGAACTGTATAGATATTGCATGTATAGTACTCAGTGCAATGGGATACTCAATTGCTAGCTGAATTCAGGAACCTACCTCATAACGTTTAGAGTGCAACAGCGAATGACTTGCTTTAGTTCAGTAAACGCTAATGCTCCACAGTGTAGAGAGGGTGATGTTACTGAATGTAACTTCTGGAGCATTGGTAGTACACTCATAAAATTGGTTGCAGACTACTCTAAATCATATGGTGAGTAAAATCAAAAGGTTTACATCAAGTTACCACTTCGTAGTTTACAGTAAAATTGAACTGTTCACTCCATTGAGCTCTATGCATTTTGTGTTAAGGCTCTGTACATAACTACTTGGGGTGATTTAGAACTGTATAGATATTGCATGTAGAGTACTCAGTGCCATGGAATACTCAATTGCATGCTGAATTCAAGAACCTACCTCATAACGTATAGAGTGCAAAATCCAATGAATTGCTTTAGTTCAGGAAACGCTTATGTTCCACATGTAGAAAGGGTGATGTTACTGAATGTAACGACTGGAGCATTGGTAGTACACTCATAAAATTGGTTGCAGACTACTCTAAATCATATGGTGAGTAAAATCATATGGTTTACATCAAGTTAGCACTTAGTGCTTTTCAGTAAAATTGAACTGTTGACTCCTTTGAGCTCTATGCATTTTGTGTTAAGGCTCTGTACATAACTACTTGGGGTGATTTAGAACTGTATAGATATTGCATCTATAGTACTCAGTGCAATGGGATACTCAATTGCTAGCTGAATTCAGGAACCTACCTCATAACGTTTAGAGTGCAAAAGCCAATGACTTGCTTTAGTTCAGTAAACGCTAATGCTCCACAGTGTAGAAAGGTTGATGTTACTGAATGTAAATTCTGGAGCATTGGTAGTACACTCATAAAATTGGTTGCAGACTACTCTAAATAATATGCTGAGTAAAATCATAAAGTTTACATCAAGTTAGCAATTAGTGCTTTTCAGTAAAATTGAACTGTTCACTCCTTTGAGCTCTATGCATTTTGTTTTATGGCTCTGTAGATAACTACTTGGGGTGATTTGGAACTGTATAGATATTGCATGTATAGTACTCAGTGCAATGGGATACTCAATTGCTAGCTGAATTCAGGAACCTACCTCATATCGTTTAGAGTGCAACAGCGAATGACTTGTTTCAGTTCAGTAAACGCTAATGCTCCACATTGTAGAAAGGGTGATGTTACTGAATGTAACTTCTGGAGCATTGTTAGTACACTCATAAAATTGGTTGCAGACTACTCTAAATCATATGGTGAGTAAAATCAAAAGGTTTACATCAAGTTAGCACTTCGTAGTTTACAGTAAAATTGAACTGTTGACTCCTTTGAGCTCTATGCATTTTGTTTTATGGCTCTTTAGATAACTACTTGGGGTGATTTGGCACTGTATAGATATTGCATGTATAGTACTCAGTGCTATGGAATATTCAATTGCAAGCTGAATTCAACAACCTACCTCATAACGTTTAGAGTGCAAAAGCCAATGACTTGCTTTAGTTCAGTAAACGCTAATGCTCCACAGTGTAGAAAGGGTGATGTTACTGAATGTAACTTCTGGAGCATTGGTAGTACACTCATAAAATTGGTTGCAGACTACTCTATATCATATGCTGAGTAAACTCATAAGGTTTACATCAAGTTAGCACTTAGTGCTTTTCAGTAAAATTGAACTGTTGACTCCTTTGAGCTCTATGCATTTTGTGTTATGGCTCTGTAGATAACTACTTGGGGTGATTTGGAACTGTATAGATATTGCATGTATAGTACTCAGTGCTATGGAATATTCAATTGCAAGCTGAATTCAACAACCTACCTCATAACGTTTAGAGTGCAAAAGCCAATGACTTGCTTTAGTTCAGTAAACGCTAATGCTCCACAGTGTAGAAAGGGTGATGTTACTGAATGTAACTTCTGGAGCATTGGTAGTACACTCATAAAATTGGTTGCAGACTACTCTAAATCATATGCTGAGTAAAATCATAAGGTTTACATCAAGTTAGCACTTAGTGCTTTTCAGTAAAATTGAACTGTTCACTCCTTTGAGCTCTATGCATTTTGTGTTATGGTTCTGTAGATAACTACTTGGGGTGATTTGGAACTGTATAGATATTGCATGTATAGTACTCAGTGCTATGGAATATTCAATTGCTAGCTGAATTCAGGAACCTACCTCATAACGTTTAGAGTGCAAAAGCCAATCACTTGCTTTAGTTCAGTAAACGCTAATGCTCCAGAGTGTAGAAAGGGTGATGTTACTGAATGTAACTTCTGGAGCATTGGTAGTACACTCATAAAATTGGTTGCAGACTACTCTAAATCATATGCTGAGTAAAATCATAAGGTTTACATCAACTTAGCACTTAGTGCTTTTCAGGGAAATTGAACTGTTCACTCCATTGAGCTCAATGCATTTTGTGTTAAAGCTGTGTACATAACTACTCGGGGTGATTTGGAACTGTATAGATATAGCATGTAGTGTACTCAGTGCTATGGAATACTCAATTCCAAGCTGAATTCAAGAACCTACCTCATAACGTTTAGAGTGCAACAGCGAATGACTTGCTTTAGTTCAGTAAACGCTAATGCTCCACAGTGTAGAAAGGGTGATGTTACTGAATGTAACTTCTGGAGTATTGGTAGTACACTCATAAAATTGGTTGCAGACTACTCTAAATCATATGGTGAGTAAAATCAAAAGGTTTACATCAAGTTAGCACTTAGTGGTTTTCAGTAAAATTGAACTGTTCACTCCATTGAGCTCAATGCATTTTGTGTTATGGCTCTATAGATAACTACTTGGGGTGATTTGGAACTGTATAAATATTGCATGTAGAGTACTCAGTGCCATGGAATACTCAATTGCAAGCTGAATTCAACAACCTACCTCATAACGTTTAGAGTGCAACAGCGAATTACTTGCTTTAGTTCAGTAAACGCTAATGCTCCACAGTGTAGAAAGGGAGATGTTACTGAATGTAACTTCTGGAGCATTGGTAGTACACTCATAAAATTGGTTGCAGACTACTCTAAATCATATGCTGAGTAAAATCATAAGGTTTACATCAAGTTAGCACTTAGTGCTTTTCAGTAAAATTGAACTGTTGACTCCTTTGAGCTCTATGCATTTTGTGTTAAGGCTCTGTACATAACTACTTGGGGTGATTTAGAACTGTATAGATATTGCATGTATAGTACTCAGTGCAATTGGATACTCAATTGCTAGCTGAATTCAGGAACCTACCTCATAACGTTTAGAGTGCAAAAGCCAATGACTTGCTTTAGTTCAGGAAACGCTTATGTTCCACATGTAGAAAGGGAGATGTTACTGAATGTAACTACTGGAGCATTGGTAGTACACACATAAAATTGGTTGCAGACTACACTAAATCATATGGTGAGTAAAATCATAAGGTTTACATCAGGTTAGCACTTAGTGGTTTTCAGTAAAATTGAACTGTTCACTCCATTGAGCTCAATGCATTTTGTGTTATGGCTCTGTAGATAACTACTTGGGGTGATTTGGAACTGTATAAATATTACATGTATAGTACTCAGTGCTATGGAATATTCAATTGCAAGCTGAATTCAACAACCTACCTCATAACGTTTAGAGTGCAAAAGCCAATGACTTGCTTTAGTTCCGTAAACGCTAATGCTCCACAGTGTAGAAAGGTTGATGTTACTGAATGTAAATTCTGGAGCATTGGTAGTACACTCATAAAATTGGTTGCGGACTACTCTAAATAATATGCTGAGTAAAATCATAAGGTTTACATCAAGTTAGCACTTAGTGCTTTTCAGTAAAATTGAACTGTTCACTCCTTTGAGCTCTATGCATTTTGTTTTATGGCTCTGTAGATAACTACTTGGGGTGATTTGGAACTGTATAGATATTGCATGTATAGTACTCCGTGCAATGGGATACTCAATTGCTAGCTGAATTCAGGAACCTACCTCATATCGTTTAGAGTGCAACAGCGAATGACTTGTTCCAGTTCAGTAAACTCTAATGCTCCACATTGTAGAAAGGGTGATGTTACTGAATGTAACTTCTGGAGCATTGTTAGTACACTCATAAAATTGGTTGCAGACTACTCTAAATCATATGCTGAGTAAAATCATAAGGTTTACATCAAGTTAGCACTTAGTGCTTTTCAGTAAAATTGAACTGTTGACTCCTTTGAGCTCTATGCATTTTGTGTGAAGGCTCTGTACATAACTACTTGGGGTGATTTAGAACTGTATAGATATTGCATGTATAGTACTCAGTGCAATGGGATACTCAATTGCTAGCTGAATTCAGGAACCTACCTCATAACGTTTAGAGTGCAAAAGCCAATGACTTGCTTTAGTTCAGGAAACGCTTATGTTCCACATGTAGAAAGGGAGATGTTACTGAATGTAACTACTGGAGCATTGGTAGTACACACATAAAATTGGTTGCAGACTACACTAAATCATATGGTGAGTAAAATCATAAGGTTTACATCAGGTTAGCACTTAGTGGTTTTCAGTAAAATTGAACTGTTCACTCCATTGAGCTCAATGCATTTTGTGTTATGGCTCTGTAGATAACTACTTGGGGTGATTTGGAACTGTATAAATATTACATGTATAGTACTCAGTGCTATGGAATATTCAATTGCAAGCTGAATTCAACAACCTACCTCATAACGTTTAGAGTGCAAAAGCCAATGACTTGCTTTAGTTCAGTAAACGCTAATGCTCCACAGTGTAGAAAGGTTGATGTTACTGAATGTAAATTCTGGAGCATTGGTAGTACACTCATAAAATTGGTTGCGGACTACTCTAAATAATATGCTGAGTAAAATCATAAGGTTTACATCAAGTTAGCACTTAGTGCTTTTCAGTAAAATTGAACTGTTCACTCCTTTGAGCTCTATGCATTTTGTTTTATGGCTCTGTAGATAACTACTTGGGGTGATTTGGAACTGTATAGATATTGCATGTATAGTACTCAGTGCAATGGGATACTCAATTGCTAGCTGAATTCAGGAACCTACCTCATATCGTTTAGAGTGCAACAGCGAATGACTTGTTCCAGTTCAGTAAACTCTAATGCTCCACATTGTAGAAAGGGTGATGTTACTGAATGTAACTTCTGGAGCATTGTTAGTACACTCATAAAATTGGTTGCAGACTACTCTAAATCATATGGTGAGTAAAATCAAAAGGTTTACGTCAAGTTAGCACTTCGTAGTTTACAGTAAAATTGAACTGTTGACTCCTTTGAGCTCTATGCATTTTGTGTTATGGCTCTGTAGATAACTACTTGGGGTGATTTGGAACTGTATAGATATTGCATGTATAGTACTCAGTGCTATGGAATATTCAATTGCAAGCTGAATTCAACAACCTACATCATAACGTTTAGAGTGCAAAAGCCAATGACTTACTTTAGTTCAGTAAACGCTAATGCTCCACAGTGTAGAAAGGGTGATGTTACTGAATGTAACTTCTGGAGCATTGGTAGTACACTCATAAAATTGGTTGCAGACTACTCTAAATCATATGCTGAGTAAACTCATAAGGTTTACATCAAGTTAGCACTTAGTGCTTTTCAGTAAAATTCAACTGTTGACTCCTTTGAGCTCTATGCATTTTGTGTTATGGCTCTGTAGATAACTACTTGGGGTGATTTGGAACTGTATAAATATTACATGTATAGTACTCAGTGCTATGGAATATTCAATTGCAAGCTGAATTCAAGAACCTACCTCATAACGTTTAGAGTGCAAAAGCCAATGACTTGCTTTAGTTCAGTAAACGCTAATGCTCCACAGTGTAGAAAGGTTGATGTTACTGAATGTAAATTCTGGAGCATTGGTAGTACACTCATAAAATTGGTTGCAGACTACTCTAAATAATATGCTGAGTAAAATCATAAGGTTTACATCAAGTTAGCACTTAGTGCTTTTCAGTAAAATTGAACTGTTCACTCCTTTGAGCTCTATGCATTTTGTGTTATGGCTCTGTAGATAACTACTTGGGGTGATTTGGAACTGTATAGATATTGCATGTATAGTACTCAGTGCAATGGGATACTCAATTGTTAGCTGAATTCAGGAACCTACCTCATAACGTTTAGAGTGCAAAAGCCAATGACTTGCTTTAGTTCAGGAAACGCTTATGTTCCACATGTAGAAAGGGAGATGTTACTGAATGTAACTACTGGAGCATTGGTAGTACACACATAAAATTGGTTACAGACTACTCTAAATCATATGGTGAGTAAAATCATAAGGTTTACATCAGGTTAGCACTTAGTGGTTTTCAGTAAAATTGAACTGTTCACTCCATTGAGCTCAATGCATTTTGTGTTATGGCTCTGTAGATAACTACTTGGGGTGATTTGGAACTGTATAGATATTGCATGTAAAGTACTCAGTGCAATGGGATACTCAATTGCTAGCTGAATTCAGGAACCTACCTCATAACGTTTAGAGTGCAACAGCGAATGACTTGCTTTAGTTCAGTAAACGCTAATGCTCCACAGTGTAGAGAGGGTGATGTTACTGAATGTAACTTCTGGAGCATTGGTAGTACACTCATAAAATTGGTTGCAGACTACTCTAAATCATATGGTGAGTAAAATCAAAAGGTTTACATCAAGTTACCACTTCGTAGTTTACAGTAAAATTGAACTGTTCACTCCATTGAGCTCTATGCATTTTGTGTTAAGGCTCTGTACATAACTACTTGGGGTGATTTAGAACTGTATAGATATTGCATGTAGAGTACTCAGTGCCATGGAATACTCAATTGCATGCTGAATTCAACAACCTACCTCATAACGTATAGAGTGCAAAATCCAATGACTTGCTTTAGTTCAGGAAACGCTTATGTTCCACATGTAGAAAGGGTGATGTTACTGAATGTAACGACTGGAGCATTGGTAGTACACTCATAAAATTGGTTGCAGACTACTCTAAATCATATGGTGAGTAAAATCATGAGGTTTACATCAAGTTAGCACAGTGCTTTTCAGTAAAATTGAACTGTTCACTCCTTTGAGCTCTATGCATTTTGTGTTAAGGCTCTGTACATAACTACTTGGGGTGATTTAGAACTGTATAGATATTGCATGTATAGTACTCAGTGCAATGGGATACTCAATTGCTAGCTGAATTCAGGAACCTACCTCATAACGTTTAGAGTGCAAAAGCCAATGACTTGCTTTAGTTCAGTAAACGCTAATGCTCCACAGTGTAGAAAGGTTGATGTTACTGAATGTAAATTCTGGAGCATTGGTAGTACACTCATAAAATTGGTTGCAGACTACTCTAAATAATATGCTGAGTAAAATCATAAAGTTTACATCAAGTTAGCAATTAGTGCTTTTCAGTAAAATTGAACTGTTCACTCCTTTGAGCTCTATGCATTTTGTTTTATGGCTCTGTAGATAACTACTTGGGGTGATTTGGAACTGTATAGATATTGCATGTATAGTACTCAGTGCAATGGGATACTCAATTGCTAGCTGAATTCAGGAACCTACCTCATATCGTTTAGAGTGCAACAGCGAATGACTTGTTTCAGTTCAGTAAACGCTAATGCTCCACATTGTAGAAAGGGTGATGTTACTGAATGTAACTTCTGGAGCATTGTTAGTACACTCATAAAATTGGTTGCAGACTACTCTAAATCATATGGTGAGTAAAATCAAAAGGTTTACATCAAGTTAGCACTTCGTAGTTTACAGTAAAATTGAACTGTTGACTCCTTTGAGCTCTATGCATTTTGTTTTATGGCTCTTTAGATAACTACTTGGGGTGATTTGGCACTGTATAGATATTGCATGTATAGTACTCAGTGCTATGGAATATTCAATTGCAAGCTGAATTCAACAACCTACCTCATAACGTTTAGAGTGCAAAAGCCAATGACTTGCTTTAGTTCAGTAAACGCTAATGCTCCACAGTGTAGAAAGGGTGATGTTACTGAATGTAACTTCTGGAGCATTGGTAGTACACTCATAAAATTGGTTGCAGACTACTCTATATCATATGCTGAGTAAACTCATAAGGTTTACATCAAGTTAGCACTTAGTGCTTTTCAGTAAAATTGAACTGTTGACTCCTTTGAGCTCTATGCATTTTGTGTTATGGCTCTGTAGATAACTACTTGGGGTGATTTGGAACTGTATAGATATTGCATGTATAGTACTCAGTGCTATGGAATATTCAATTGCAAGCTGAATTCAACAACCTACCTCATAACGTTTAGAGTGCAAAAGCCAATGACTTGCTTTAGTTCAGTAAACGCTAATGCTCCACAGTGTAGAAAGGGTGATGTTACTGAATGTAACTTCTGGAGCATTGGTAGTACACTCATAAAATTGGTTGCAGACTACTCTAAATCATATGCTGAGTAAAATCATAAGGTTTACATCAAGTTAGCACTTAGTGCTTTTCAGTAAAATTGAACTGTTCACTCCTTTGAGCTCTATGCATTTTGTGTTATGGTTCTGTAGATAACTACTTGGGGTGATTTGGAACTGTATAGATATTGCATGTATAGTACTCAGTGCTATGGAATATTCAATTGCTAGCTGAATTCAGGAACCTACCTCATAACGTTTGGAGTGCAAAAGCCAATCACTTGCTTTAGTTCAGTAAACGCTAATGCTCCAGAGTGTAGAAAGGGTGATGTTACTGAATGTAACTTCTGGAGCATTGGTAGTACACTCATAAAATTGGTTGCAGACTACTCTAAATCATATGCTGAGTAAAATCATAAGGTTTACATCAACTTAGCACTTAGTGCTTTTCAGGGAAATTGAACTGTTCACTCCATTGAGCTCAATGCATTTTGTGTTAAAGCTGTGTACATAACTACTCGGGGTGATTTGGAACTGTATAGATATAGCATGTAGTGTACTCAGTGCTATGGAATACTCAATTCCAAGCTGAATTCAAGAACCTACCTCATAACGTTTAGAGTGCAACAGCGAATGACTTGCTTTAGTTCAGTAAACGCTAATGCTCCACAGTGTAGAAAGGGTGATGTTACTGAATGTAACTTCTGGAGCATTGGTAGTACACTCATAAAATTGGTTGCAGACTACTCTAAATCATATGGTGAGTAAAATCAAAAGGTTTACATCAAGTTAGCACTTAGTGGTTTTCAGTAAAATTGAACTGTTCACTCCATTGAGCTCAATGCATTTTGTGTTATGGCTCTATAGATAACTACTTGGGGTGATTTGGAACTGTATAAATATTGCATGTAGAGTACTCAGTGCCATGGAATACTCAATTGCAAGCTGAATTCAACAACCTACCTCATAACGTTTAGAGTGCAACAGCGAATTACTTGCTTTCGTTCAGTAAACGCTAATGCTCCACAGTGTAGAAAGGGAGATGTTACTGAATGTAACTTCTGGAGCATTGGTAGTACACTCATAAAATTGGTTGCAGACTACTCTAAATCATATGCTGAGTAAAATCATAAGGTTTACATCAAGTTAGCACTTAGTGCTTTTCAGTAAAATTGAACTGTTGACTCCTTTGAGCTCTATGCATTTTGTGTTAAGGCTCTGTACATAACTACTTGGGGTGATTTAGAACTGTATAGATATTGCATGTATAGTACTCAGTGCAATGGGATACTCAATTGCTAGCTGAATTCAGGAACCTACCTCATAACGTTTAGAGTGCAAAAGCCAATGACTTGCTTTAGTTCAGGAAACGCTTATGTTCCACATGTAGAAAGGGAGATGTTACTGAATGTAACTACTGGAGCATTGGTAGTACACACATAAAATTGGTTGCAGACTACACTAAATCATATGGTGAGTAAAATCATAAGGTTTACATCAGGTTAGCACTTAGTGGTTTTCAGTAAAATTGAACTGTTCACTCCATTGAGCTCAATGCATTTTGTGTTAAGGCTCTGTAGATAACTACTTGGGGTGATTTGGAACTGTATAAATATTACATGTATAGTACTCAGTGCTATGGAATATTCAATTGCAAGCTGAATTCAACAACCTACCTCATAACGTTTAGAGTGCAAAAGCCAATGACTTGCTTTAGTTCAGTAAACGCTAATGCTCCACAGTGTAGAAAGGTTGATGTTACTGAATGTAAATTCTGGAGCATTGGTAGTACACACATAAAATTGGTTGCGGACTACTCTAAATAATATGCTGAGTAAAATCATAAGGTTTACATCAAGTTAGCACTTAGTGCTTTTCAGTAAAATTGAACTGTTCACTCCTTTGAGCTCAATGCATTTTGTTTTATGGCTCTGTAGATAACTACTTGGGGTGATTTGGAACTGTATAGATATTGCATGTATAGTACTCCGTGCAATGGGATACTCAATTGCTAGCTGAATTCAGGAACCTACCTCATATCGTTTAGAGTGCAACAGCGAATGACTTGTTCCAGTTCAGTAAACTCTCATGCTCCACATTGTAGAAAGGGTGATGTTACTGAATGTAACTTCTGGAGCATTGTTAGTACACTCATAAAATTGGTTGCAGACTACTCTAAATCATATGGTGAGTAAAATCAAAAGGTTTACGTCAAGTTAGCACTTCGTAGTTTACAGTAAAATTGAACTGTTGACTCCTTTGAGCTCTATGCATTTTGTGTTATGGCTCTGTAGATAACTACTTGGGGTGATTTGGAACTGTATAGATATTGCATGTATAGTACTCAGTGCTATGGAATATTCAATTGCAAGCTGAATTCAACAACCTACCTCATAACGTTTAGAGTGCAAAAGCCAATGACTTGCTTTAGTTCAGTAAACGCTAATGCTCCACAGTGTAGAAAGGGTGATGTTACTGAATGTAACTTCTGGAGCATTGGTAGTACACTCATAAAATTGGTTGCAGACTACTCTAAATCATATGCTGAGTAAACTCATAAGGTTTACATCAAGTTAGCACTTAGTGCTTTTCAGTAAAATTCAACTGTTGACTCCTTTGAGCTCTATGCATTTTGTGTTATGGCTCTGTAGATAACTACTTGGGGTGATTTGGAACTGTATAAATATTACATGTATAGTACTCAGTGCTATGGAATATTCAATTGCAAGCTGAATTCAAGAACCTACCTCATAACGTTTAGAGTGCAAAAGCCAATGACTTGCTTTAGTTCAGTAAACGCTAATGCTCCACAGTGTAGAAAGGTTGATGTTACTGATTGTAAATTCTGGAGCATTGGTAGTACACTCATAAAATTGGTTGCAGACTACTCTAAATCATATGCTGAGTAAAATCATAAGGTTTACATCAAGTTAGCACTTAGTGCTTTTCAGTAAAATTGAACTGTTCACTCCTTTGAGCTCTATGCATTTTGTGTTATGGCTCTGTAGATAACTACTTGGGGTGATTTGGAACTGTATAGATATTGCATGTATAGTACTCAGTGCAATGGGATACTCAATTGTTAGCTGAATTCAGGAACCTACCTCATAACGTTTAGAGTGCAAAAGCCAATGACTTGCTTTAGTTCAGGAAACGCTTATGTTCCACATGTAGAAAGGGAGATGTTACTGAATGTAACTACTGGAGCATTGGTAGTACACACATAAAATTGGTTACAGACTACTCTAAATCATATGGTGAGTAAAATCATAATGTTTACATCAGGTTAGCACTTAGTGGTTTTCAGTAAAATTGAACTGTTCACTCCATTGAGCTCAATGCATTTTGTGTTATGGCTCTGTAGATAACTACTTGGGGTGATTTGGAACTGTATAGATATTGCATGTATAGTACTCAGTGCAATGGGATACTCAATTGCTAGCTGAATTCAGGAACCTACCTCATAACGTTTAGAGTGCAACAGCGAATGACTTGCTTTAGTTCAGTAAACGCCTATGCTCCACAGTGTAGAGAGGGTGATGTTACTGAATGTAACTTCTGGAGCATTGGTAGTACACTGATAAAATTGGTTGCAGACTACTCTAAATCATATGGTGAGTAAAATCAAAAGGTTTACATCAAGTTACCACTTCGTAGTTTACAGTAAAATTGAACTGTTCACTCCATTGAGCTCTATGCATTTTGTGTTAAGGCTCTGTACATAACTACTTGGGGTGATTTAGAACTGTATAGATATTGCATGTAGAGTACTCAGTGCCATGGAATACTCAATTGCATGCTGAATTCAACAACCTACCTCATAACGTATAGAGTGCAAAATCCAATGACTTGCTTTAGTTCAGGAAACGCTTATGTTCCACATGTAGAAAGGGTGATGTTACTGAATGTAACGACTGGAGCATTGGTAGTACACTCATAAAATTGGTTGCAGACTACTCTAAATCATATGGTGAGTAAAATCATGAGGTTTACATCAAGTTAGCACAGTGCTTTTCAGTAAAATTGAACTGTTCACTCCTTTGAGCTCTATGCATTTTGTGTTAAGGCTCTGTACATAACTACTTGGGGTGATTTAGAACTGTATAGATATTGCATGTATAGTACTCAGTGCAATGGGATACTCAATTGCTAGCTGAATTCAGGAACCTACCTCATAACGTTTAGAGTGCAAAAGCCAATGACTTGCTTTAGTTCAGTAAACGCTAATGCTCCACAGTGTAGAAAGGTTGATGTTACTGAATGTAAATTCTGGAGCATTGGTAGTACACTCATAAAATTGGTTGCAGACTACTCTAAATAATATGCTGAGTAAAATCATAAAGTTTACATCAAGTTAGCAATTAGTGCTTTTCAGTAAAATTGAACTGTTCACTCCTTTGAGCTCTATGCATTTTGTTTTATGGCTCTGTAGATAACTACTTGGGGTGATTTGGAACTGTATAGATATTGCATGTATAGTACTCAGTGCAATGGGATACTCAATTGCTAGCTGAATTCAGGAACCTACCTCATATCGTTTAGAGTGCAACAGCGAATGACTTGTTTCAGTTCAGTAAACGCTAATGCTCCACATTGTAGAAAGGGTGATGTTACTGAATGTAACTTCTGGAGCATTGTTAGTACACTCATAAAATTGGTTGCAGACTACTCTAAATCATATGGTGAGTAAAATCAAAAGGTTTACATCAAGTTAGCACTTCGTAGTTTACAGTAAAATTGAACTGTTGACTCCTTTGAGCTCTATGCATTTTGTTTTATGGCTCTTTAGATAACTACTTGGGGTGATTTGGCACTGTATAGATATTGCATGTATAGTACTCAGTGCTATGGAATATTCAATTGCAAGCTGAATTCAACAACCTACCTCATAACGTTTAGAGTGCAAAAGCCAATGACTTGCTTTAGTTCAGTAAACGCTAATGCTCCACAGTGTAGAAAGGGTGATGTTACTGAATGTAACTTCTGGAGCATTGGTAGTACACTCATAAAATTGGTTGCAGACTACTCTATATCATATGCTGAGTAAACTCATAAGGTTTACATCAAGTTAGCACTTAGTGCTTTTCAGTAAAATTGAACTGTTGACTCCTTTGAGCTCTATGCATTTTGTGTTATGGCTCTGTAGATAACTACTTGGGGTGATTTGGAACTGTATAGATATTGCATGTATAGTACTCAGTGCTATGGAATATTCAATTGCAAGCTGAATTCAACAACCTACCTCATAACGTTTAGAGTGCAAAAGCCAATGACTTGCTTTAGTTCAGTAAACGCTAATGCTCCACAGTGTAGAAAGGGTGATGTTACTGAATGTAACTTCTGGAGCATTGGTAGTACACTCATAAAATTGGTTGCAGACTACTCTAAATCATATGCTGAGTAAAATCATAAGGTTTACATCAAGTTAGCACTTAGTGCTTTTCAGTAAAATTGAACTGTTCACTCCTTTGAGCTCTATGCATTTTGTGTTATGGTTCTGTAGATAACTACTTGGGGTGATTTGGAACTGTATAGATATTGCATGTATAGTACTCAGTGCTATGGAATATTCAATTGCTAGCTGAATTCAGGAACCTACCTCATAACGTTTAGAGTGCAAAAGCCAATCACTTGCTTTAGTTCAGTAAACGCTAATGCTCCAGAGTGTAGAAAGGGTGATGTTACTGAATGTAACTTCTGGAGCATTGGTAGTACACTCATAAAATTGGTTGCAGACTACTCTAAATCATATGCTGAGTAAAATCATAAGGTTTACATCAACTTAGCACTTAGTGCTTTTCAGGGAAATTGAACTGTTCACTCCATTGAGCTCAATGCATTTTGTGTTAAAGCTGTGTACATAACTACTCGGGGTGATTTGGAACTGTATAGATATAGCATGTAGTGTACTCAGTGCTATGGAATACTCAATTCCAAGCTGAATTCAAGAACCTACCTCATAACGTTTAGAGTGCAACAGCGAATGACTTGCTTTAGTTCAGTAAACGCTAATGCTCCACAGTGTAGAAAGGGTGATGTTACTGAATGTAACTTCTGGAGCATTGGTAGTACACTCATAAAATTGGTTGCAGACTACTCTAAATCATATGGTGAGTAAAATCAAAAGGTTTACATCAAGTTAGCACTTAGTGGTTTTCAGTAAAATTGAACTGTTCACTCCATTGAGCTCAATGCATTTTGTGTTATGGCTCTATAGATAACTACTTGGGGTGATTTGGAACTGTATAAATATTGCATGTAGAGTACTCAGTGCCATGGAATACTCAATTGCAAGCTGAATTCAACAACCTACCTCATAACGTTTAGAGTGCAACAGCGAATTACTTGCTTTCGTTCAGTAAACGCTAATGCTCCACAGTGTAGAAAGGGAGATGTTACTGAATGTAACTTCTGGAGCATTGGTAGTACACTCATAAAATTGGTTGCAGACTACTCTAAATCATATGCTGAGTAAAATCATAAGGTTTACATCAAGTTAGCACTTAGTGCTTTTCAGTAAAATTGAACTGTTGACTCCTTTGAGCTCTATGCATTTTGTGTTAAGGCTCTGTACATAACTACTTGGGGTGATTTAGAACTGTATAGATATTGCATGTATAGTACTCAGTGCAATGGGATACTCAATTGCTAGCTGAATTCAGGAACCTACCTCATAACGTTTAGAGTGCAAAAGCCAATGACTTGCTTTAGTTCAGGAAACGCTTATGTTCCACATGTAGAAAGGGAGATGTTACTGAATGTAACTACTGGAGCATTGGTAGTACACACATAAAATTGGTTGCAGACTACACTAAATCATATGGTGAGTAAAATCATAAGGTTTACATCAGGTTAGCACTTAGTGGTTTTCAGTAAAATTGAACTGTTCACTCCATTGAGCTCAATGCATTTTGTGTTAAGGCTCTGTAGATAACTACTTGGGGTGATTTGGAACTGTATAAATATTACATGTATAGTACTCAGTGCTATGGAATATTCAATTGCAAGCTGAATTCAACAACCTACCTCATAACGTTTAGAGTGCAAAAGCCAATGACTTGCTTTAGTTCAGTAAACGCTAATGCTCCACAGTGTAGAAAGGTTGATGTTACTGAATGTAAATTCTGGAGCATTGGTAGTACACTCATAAAATTGGTTGCGGACTACTCTAAATAATATGCTGAGTAAAATCATAAGGTTTACATCAAGTTAGCACTTAGTGCTTTTCAGTAAAATTGAACTGTTCACTCCTTTGAGCTCTATGCATTTTGTTTTATGGCTCTGTAGATAACTACTTGGGGTGATTTGGAACTGTATTGATATTGCATGTATAGTACTCCGTGCAATGGGATACTCAATTGCTAGCTGAATTCAGGAACCTACCTCATATCGTTTAGAGTGCAACAGCGAATGACTTGTTCCAGTTCAGTAAACTCTCATGCTCCACATTGTAGAAAGGGTGATGTTACTGAATGTAACTTCTGGAGCATTGTTAGTACACTCATAAAATTGGTTGCAGACTACTCTAAATCATATGGTGAGTAAAATCAAAAGGTTTACGTCAAGTTAGCACTTCGTAGTTTACAGTAAAATTGAACTGTTGACTCCTTTGAGCTCTATGCATTTTGTGTTATGGCTCTGTAGATAACTACTTGGGGTGATTTGGAACTGTATAGATATTGCATGTATAGTACTCAGTGCTATGGAATATTCAATTGCAAGCTGAATTCAACAACCTACCTCATAACGTTTAGAGTGCAAAAGCCAATGACTTGCTTTAGTTCAGTAAACGCTAATGCTCCACAGTGTAGAAAGGGTGATGTTACTGAATGTAACTTCTGGAGCATTGGTAGTACACTCATAAAATTGGTTGCAGACTACTCTAAATCATATGCTGAGTAAACTCATAAGGTTTACATCAAGTTAGCACTTAGTGCTTTTCAGTAAAATTCAACTGTTGACTCCTTTGAGCTCTATGCATTTTGTGTTATGGCTCTGTAGATAACTACTTGGGGTGATTTGGAACTGTATAAATATTACATGTATAGTACTCAGTGCTATGGAATATTCAATTGCAAGCTGAATTCAAGAACCTACCTCATAACGTTTAGAGTGCAAAAGCCAATGACTTGCTTTAGTTCAGTAAACGCTAATGCTCCACAGTGTAGAAAGGTTGATGTTACTGATTGTAAATTCTGGAGCATTGGTAGTACACTCATAAAATTGGTTGCAGACTACTCTAAATCATATGCTGAGTAAAATCATAAGGTTTACATCAAGTTAGCACTTAGTGCTTTTCAGTAAAATTGAACTGTTCACTCCTTTGAGCTCTATGCATTTTGTGTTATGGCTCTGTAGATAACTACTTGGGGTGATTTGGAACTGTATAGATATTGCATGTATAGTACTCAGTGCAATGGGATACTCAATTGTTAGCTGAATTCAGGAACCTACCTCATAACGTTTAGAGTGCAAAAGCCAATGACTTGCTTTAGTTCAGGAAACGCTTATGTTCCACATGTAGAAAGGGAGATGTTACTGAATGTAACTACTGGAGCATTGGTAGTACACACATAAAATTGGTTACAGACTACTCTAAATCATATGGTGAGTAAAATCATAATGTTTACATCAGGTTAGCACTTAGTGGTTTTCAGTAAAATTGAACTGTTCACTCCATTGAGCTCAATGCATTTTGTGTTATGGCTCTGTAGATAACTACTTGGGGTGATTTGGAACTGTATAGATATTGCATGTATAGTACTCAGTGCAATGGGATACTCAATTGCTAGCTGAATTCAGGAACCTACCTCATAACGTTTAGAGTGCAACAGCGAATGACTTGCATTAGTTCAGTAAACGCCTATGCTCCACAGTGTAGAGAGGGTGATGTTACTGAATGTAACTTCTGGAGCATTGGTAGTACACTGATAAAATTGGTTGCAGACTACTCTAAATCATATGGTGAGTAAAATCAAAAGGTTTACATCAAGTTACCACTTCGTAGTTTACAGTAAAATTGAACTGTTCACTCCATTGAGCTCTATGCATTTTGTGTTAAGGCTCTGTACATAACTACTTGGGGTGATTTAGAACTGTATAGATATTGCATGTAGAGTACTCAGTGCCATGGAATACTCAATTGCATGCTGAATTCAAGAACCTACCTCATAACGTATAGAGTGCAAAATCCAATGACTTGCTTTAGTTCAGGAAACGCTTATGTTCCACATGTAGAAAGGGTGATGTTACTGAATGTAACGACTGGAGCATTGGTAGTACACTCATAAAATTGGTTGCAGACTACTCTAAATCATATGGTGAGTAAAATCATAAGGTTTACATCAAGTTAGCACTTAGTGCTTTTCAGTAAAATTGAACTGTTGACTCCTTTGAGCTCTATGCATTTTGTGTTAAGGCTCTGTACATAACTACTTGGGGTGATTTAGAACTGTATAGATATTGCATGTATAGTACTCAGTGCAATGGGATACTCAATTGCTAGCTGAATTCAGGAACCTACCTCATAACGTTTAGAGTGCAAAAGCCAATGACTTGCTTTAGTTCAGTAAACGCTAATGCTCCACAGTGTAGAAAGGTTGATGTTACTGAATGTAAATTCTGGAGCATTGGTAGTACACTCATAAAATTGGTTGCAGACTACTCTAAATAATATGCTGAGTAAAATCATAAGGTTTACATCAAGTTAGCACTTAGTGCTTTTCAGTAAAATTGAACTGTTCACTCCTTTGAGCTCTATGCATTTTGTTTTATGGCTCTGTAGATAACTACTTGGGGTGATTTGGAACTGTATAGATATTGCATGTATAGTACTCAGTGCAATGGGATACTCAATTGCTAGCTGAATTCAGGAACCTACCTCATATCGTTTAGAGTGCAACAGCGAATGACTTGTTTCAGTTCAGTAAACGCTAATGCTCCACATTGTAGAAAGGGTGATGTTACTGAATGTAACTTCTGGAGCATTGTTAGTACACTCATAAAATTGGTTGCAGACTACTCTAAATCATATGGTGAGTAAAATCAAAAGGTTTACATCAAGTTAGCACTTCGTAGTTTACAGTAAAATTGAACTGTTGACTCCTTTGAGCTCTATGCATTTTGTTTTATGGCTCTTTAGATAACAACTTGGGGTGATTTGGCACTGTATAGATATTGCATGTATAGTACTCAGTGCTATGGAATATTCAATTGCAAGCTGAATTCAACAACCTACCTCATAACGTTTAGAGTGCAAAAGCCAATGACTTGCTTTAGTTCAGTAAACGCTAATGCTCCACAGTGTAGAAAGGGTGATGTTACTGAATGTAACTTCTGGAGCATTGGTAGTACACTCATAAAATTGGTTGCAGACTACTCTATATCATATGCTGAGTAAACTCATAAGGTTTACATCAAGTTAGCACTTAGTGCTTTTCAGTAAAATTGAACTGTTGACTCCTTTGAGCTCTATGCATTTTGTGTTATGGCTCTGTAGATAACTACTTGGGGTGATTTGGAACTGTATAGATATTGCATGTATAGTACTCAGTGCTATGGAATATTCAATTGCAAGCTGAATTCAACAACCTACCTCATAACGTTTAGAGTGCAAAAGCCAATGACTTGCTTTAGTTCAGTAAACGCTAATGCTCCACAGTGTACAAAGGGTGATGTTACTGAATGTAACTTCTGGAGCATTGGTAGTACACTCATAAAATTGGTTGCAGACTACTCTAAATCATATGCTGAGTAAAATCATAAGGTTTACATCAAGTTAGCACTTAGTGCTTTTCAGTAAAATTGAACTGTTCACTCCTTTGAGCTCTATGCATTTTGTGTTATGGTTCTGTAGATAACTACTTGGGGTGATTTCGAACTGTATAGATATTGCATGTATAGTACTCAGTGCTATGGAATATTCAATTGCTAGCTGAATTCAGGAACCTACCTCATAACGTTTAGAGTGCAAAAGCCAATCATTTGCTTTAGTTCAGTAAACGCTAATGCTCCAGAGTGTAGAAAGGGTGATGTTACTGAATGTAACTTCTGGAGCATTGGTAGTACACTCATAAAATTGGTTGCAGACTACTCTAAATCATATGCTGAGTAAAATCATAAGGTTTACATCAACTTAGCACTTAGTGCTTTTCAGGGAAATTGAACTGTTCACTCCATTGAGCTCAATGCATTTTGTGTTAAAGCTGTGTACATAACTACTCGGGGTGATTTGGAACTGTATAGATATAGCATGTAGTGTACTCAGTGCTATGGAATACTCAATTCCAAGCTGAATTCAAGAACCTACCTCATAACGTTTAGAGTGCAACAGCGAATGACTTGCTTTAGTTCAGTAAACGCTAATGCTCCACAGTGTAGAAAGGGTGATGTTACTGAATGTAACTTCTGGAGCATTGGTAGTACACTCATAAAATTGGTTGCAGACTACTCTAAATCATATGCTGAGTAAAATCATAAGGTTTACATCAAGTTAGCACTTAGTGGTTTTCAGTAAAATTGAACTGTTCACTCCATTGAGCTCAATGCATTTTGTGTTATGGCTCTGTAGATAACTACTTGGGGTGATTTGGAACTGTATAGAAATTGCATGTATAGTACTCAGTGCAATGGGATACTCAATTGCTAGCTGAATTCAGGAACCTACCTCATAACGTTTAGAGTGCAACAGCGAATGACTTGCATTAGTTCAGTAAACGCCTATGCTCCACAGTGTAGAGAGGGTGATGTTACTGAATGTAACTTCTGGAGCATTGGTAGTACACTGATAAAATTGGTTGCAGACTACTCTAAATCATATGGTGAGTAAAATCAAAAGGTTTACATCAAGTTACCACTTCGTAGTTTACAGTAAAATTGAACTGTTCACTCCATTGAGCTCTATGCATTTTGTGTTAAGGCTCTGTACATAACTACTTGGGGTGATTTAGAACTGTATAGATATTGCATGTAGAGTACTCAGTGCCATGGAATACTCAATTGCATGCTGAATTCAAGAACCTACCTCATAACGTATAGAGTGCAAAATCCAATGACTTGCTTTAGTTCAGGAAACGCTTATGTTCCACATGTAGAAAGGGTGATGTTACTGAATGTAACGACTGGAGCATTGGTAGTACACTCATAAAATTGGTTGCAGACTACTCTAAATCATATGGTGAGTAAAATCATAAGGTTTACATCAAGTTAGCACTTAGTGCTTTTCAGTAAAATTGAACTGTTGACTCCTTTGAGCTCTATGCATTTTGTGTTAAGGCTCTGTACATAACTACTTGGGGTGATTTAGAACTGTATAGATATTGCATGTATAGTACTCAGTGCAATGGGATACTCAATTGCTAGCTGAATTCAGGAACCTACCTCATAACGTTTAGAGTGCAAAAGCCAATGACTTGCTTTAGTTCAGTAAACGCTAATGCTCCACAGTGTAGAAAGGTTGATGTTACTGAATGTAAATTCTGGAGCATTGGTAGTACACTCATAAAATTGGTTGCAGACTACTCTAAATAATATGCTGAGTAAAATCATAAGGTTTACATCAAGTTAGCACTTAGTGCTTTTCAGTAAAATTGAACTGTTCACTCCTTTGAGCTCTATGCATTTTGTTTTATGGCTCTGTAGATAACTACTTGGGGTGATTTGGAACTGTATAGATATTGCATGTATAGTACTCAGTGCAATGGGATACTCAATTGCTAGCTGAATTCAGGAACCTACCTCATATCGTTTAGAGTGCAACAGCGAATGACTTGTTTCAGTTCAGTAAACGCTAATGCTCCACATTGTAGAAAGGGTGATGTTACTGAATGTAACTTCTGGAGCATTGTTAGTACACTCATAAAATTGGTTGCAGACTACTCTAAATCATATGGTGAGTAAAATCAAAAGGTTTACATCAAGTTAGCACTTCGTAGTTTACAGTAAAATTGAACTGTTGACTCCTTTGAGCTCTATGCATTTTGTTTTATGGCTCTTTAGATAACAACTTGGGGTGATTTGGCACTGTATAGATATTGCATGTATAGTACTCAGTGCTATGGAATATTCAATTGCAAGCTGAATTCAACAACCTACCTCATAACGTTTAGAGTGCAAAAGCCAATGACTTGCTTTAGTTCAGTAAACGCTAATGCTCCACAGTGTAGAAAGGGTGATGTTACTGAATGTAACTTCTGGAGCATTGGTAGTACACTCATAAAATTGGTTGCAGACTACTCTATATCATATGCTGAGTAAACTCATAAGGTTTACATCAAGTTAGCACTTAGTGCTTTTCAGTAAAATTGAACTGTTGACTCCTTTGAGCTCTATGCATTTTGTGTTATGGCTCTGTAGATAACTACTTGGGGTGATTTGGAACTGTATAGATATTGCATGTATAGTACTCAGTGCTATGGAATATTCAATTGCAAGCTGAATTCAACAACCTACCTCATAACGTTTAGAGTGCAAAAGCCAATGACTTGCTTTAGTTCAGTAAACGCTAATGCTCCACAGTGTACAAAGGGTGATGTTACTGAATGTAACTTCTGGAGCATTGGTAGTACACTCATAAAATTGGTTGCAGACTACTCTAAATCATATGCTGAGTAAAATCATAAGGTTTACATCAAGTTAGCACTTAGTGCTTTTCAGTAAAATTGAACTGTTCACTCCTTTGAGCTCTATGCATTTTGTGTTATGGTTCTGTAGATAACTACTTGGGGTGATTTCGAACTGTATAGATATTGCATGTATAGTACTCAGTGCTATGGAATATTCAATTGCTAGCTGAATTCAGGAACCTACCTCATAACGTTTAGAGTGCAAAAGCCAATCATTTGCTTTAGTTCAGTAAACGCTAATGCTCCAGAGTGTAGAAAGGGTGATGTTACTGAATGTAACTTCTGGAGCATTGGTAGTACACTCATAAAATTGGTTGCAGACTACTCTAAATCATATGCTGAGTAAAATCATAAGGTTTACATCAACTTAGCACTTAGTGCTTTTCAGGGAAATTGAACTGTTCACTCCATTGAGCTCAATGCATTTTGTGTTAAAGCTGTGTACATAACTACTCGGGGTGATTTGGAACTGTATAGATATAGCATGTAGTGTACTCAGTGCTATGGAATACTCAATTCCAAGCTGAATTCAAGAACCTACCTCATAACGTTTAGAGTGCAACAGCGAATGACTTGCTTTAGTTCAGTAAACGCTAATGCTCCACAGTGTAGAAAGGGTGATGTTACTGAATGTAACTTCTGGAGCATTGGTAGTACACTCATAAAATTGGTTGCAGACTACTCTAAATCATATGCTGAGTAAAATCATAAGGTTTACATCAAGTTAGCACTTAGTGGTTTTCAGTAAAATTGAACTGTTCACTCCATTGAGCTCAATGCATTTTGTGTTATGGCTCTGTAGATAACTACTTGGGGTGATTTGGAACTGTATAGAAATTGCATGTATAGTACTCAGTGCAATGGGATACTCAATTGCTAGCTGAATTCAGGAACCTACCTCATAACGTTTAGAGTGCAACAGCGGATGACTTGCTTTAG